>NW_028147052.1:0-9366 GCF_905368555.1 Meleagris gallopavo
GGTTTTAAATCACGGTGTTGTGACGTCATTGGGGTGTGTGACGTCACTTTTTTGAGTTTTTAAAGTCAGATGAGTGGGTGTGACATCACATGGGGGTGTGTGACGTCACATGGGGGTTGTGACGTCTCTTGGGGTGTGTGATGTCACTTTTTTGGTTTATGACGTCACTTGTGGGTTGTAACATCACATGGGTGTGTGATGTCACATGGGGGTTGTGACGTCATTATGGGGTGTGTGGAGTCACATGGGGTGTGTGACGTCATTTGGGGTGTGTGATATCCAATGGGTGTAGTGACGTCACATGGGGTGTGTGACGCCAGTTTTTTGGGTTATGACATCGCATGGGTGGGTGTGACATCATATGTGTGTGTGACGTCACATGGGGGTTGTGACGTCACATGGGGTATGTGACGTCATTTTGGGGGTATGACATCTCATGTGGTTGTGTGACGTCACATGGGGTGTGTGTGACGTCATTTTAGGGGTGTGTGACGTCACTTTGGGGGATTGCATCTCTTGGGGGTTGTGACGTCATTTGGGTTTTGTGATGTCACAATGGGTGTGTGACGTCCATGGGGTGCTGTGACGTCACTTTTTTGAGTTATGACGTCAGATGCGTGGGTGTGACATCACATGGGGTGTGTGACGTCACATGGGGGTTGTGACGTCATTATGGGGGTGTGACATCACATGTGGTGGTGTGACGTCAAATGGCTTCTGTGACGTTATTTTGGGCGTGTGACGTCACTTGGGGGTTTGTGACGTCACATGGGGTGTGTGACATCATTTTTTTGGGTTATGACGTCACATGGGTGGGTGTGACGTCACATGGGGTGTGTGACGTCACATGGGGGTTGTGACGTCATTATGGGGGTGTGACATCACATGTGGTGTGTGACGTCATTGGGTGTGTGACGTCATTTTAGGGGTGTGTGACGTCATTTTGGGTTGTGTGACGTCACATGGGTGTGTGACGTCATTTTTTGGGGTGTGACGTCTCATTGTGGGTTTGTGACGTCACATGGGTGTGTGACGTCATTTGGGGTGTGACGTCATTGGTGTATTCAAGGGGTGTGTGACGTCATTTTGGGGGTGTGTGACGTCATTGGGTGTGTGGTGTGTTGTCACATGGGTGTTTGTGACGTCATTTGGGGTGTGTGACGTCATTTTGGGGTGTGTGACGTCAATGGGGTGGGTGTGACGTCACTTGGGGTTGTGACGTCACATGGGGTGTGTGACGTCATTTTGGGGTGTGACATCACATGGTGGTTGTGTGATGTCACATGGGGTGTGTGACGTCATTTTGGGGTGTGTGACGTCATTTGGGGGTTGTGCGTCACTTGGTGGTTGTGACGTCATCTTGGGGGTTGTGACGTCACATGGGTGTTGTGACGTCATTTTGGGGTGTGACGGCACTTGGGGTGTGTGAAGTCACATGGGGTTGTGTGACGTCACTTTTGGGGTATTGCGTCCACTGAGTGGGTTGTGACGTCACATGGGGTGTGTGACGTCACATGGGTTGTGACGTCACATGGGGGTGTGACGTCACTTTTGGGGTTATGACGTCACATGGGTGGGTTGTGACATCACATGGGGTGTGTGACGTCACATGATGGTTGTGACGTCACTATGGGGGTTGTGACGTCACATGGGTGTGTGTGACGTCATTTGTTGGTTGTGACGTCATTTTAGGGTGTGTGACGTCATTGTTGTGGACGTCTTAGGGGGTTGTGACGTCACATTGGGGTGGCTCTGTGGGTTGGACGTCATTTGGGGTGTGTGACTTCATTTTAGGTGTGTGACGTCATTTGGGGTTTGTGACGTCACTGGGGTGTGACGTCATTTGGGGTTTGTGACGTCACATGGGTGTGTGACGTCATTTTGGGGTATGACATCACATGTGGTGTGTGATGACATGGGTGTGTGACTTCATTTTGGGGTGTGTGTGATCACTTTGGGGGTATGTGCGTCACTTGGTGGTTGTGACGTCAATTGGGGTTTGTGACGTCACATGGGTGTGTGACGTCAAATGGGTGGGTGTGACATCACTGGGGGTTGTGACGTCACATGTGGTGTGTGACGTCATTTGGGGTGTGTGACGTCATATGGGGGGTGTGACGTCAAATGGGTCTGTGACGTTATTTTGGTGTGTGACGTCATTATGGGTTGTGACATCACATGTGGTGGTTTGACGTCACATGGGTGTGTGACGTCATTTTAGGGGTGTGTGACGTCATTTTGGGTGTGTGTGATGTCACAATGGGTGTGTGACATCATTTTGGGGTGCGACGTCATTTTGAGTTTGTGACGTCACATGGCAGGTGTGACTTGATTCGGAGTGTGTGACGTCAAATGGGGTGTGTGACATCATTTTGGGGTGTGACGTCACATGGTGGTGAGTCTGTGGTGTGATTCACATGGGGTGTGTGACGTCATTTTGGGGTGTGGACGTCACTTGGGTGTTGTGACGTCACATGGGGTGTGTGACGTCATTTTGGGTTGGTGATGTCACAATGGGTGTGTGACATCACTTTTGGGGTTGTGACGTCTTTGAGTTTGTGACGTCACATGGGGTGTGACGTCATTCGGAGTGTGTGACGTCAATGTAGGGGTGTGTGACATCATTTTGGGGGTGTGACGTCACATGGGTGTGTGACGTCATTTTTGGGTTGTGACTTCAAATGGGGTGACGTGGGTTGTGACGTCACTTTGGTTTGTGACGTCACTGAGTGGGTTGTGACATCACATGGGGTGTGTGACGTCATTTGGGGGTCTGACGTCACATTTGGTTGTGTGACGTCACATGTGGTGTGTGACGTTAATGGGGTATGTGCGTCATTTGGGGTTGTGACGTCATTGGGGTGTTGTGACGTCACATGGGTGTGTGACGTCATTGGGTTGGTGACGTCACATTGGGGTGTGTGACGTCATTATGGGGTGTGACGTCACATGGGGTGTTGTGACGTCATTTGGGGTTGTGACATCACAATGGGTGTGTGACGTCATTTGGGTGTGTGACGTCACTTTTTTGAGTTATGACGTCAGATGAGTGGGTGTGACATCACATGCGGTGTGTGACGTCACATGGGGGTTGTGACGTCTCTTGGGGTGTGTGATGTCACTTTTTTGGTTTATGACGTCACTTGTGGGTTGTAACATCACATGCGGTGTGTGATGTCACATGGGGTTGTGACGTCATTTGGGGTGTGTGACGTCACATGGGGTGTGTGACGTCATTTGGGGTGTGTGATGTCACAATGGGTGTGTGACGTCACATGGGGTGTGTGACGCCAGTTTTTTTGGGTTATGACATCGCATGGGTGGGTGTGACATCACATGGTGGTGTGACGTCACATGGGGGTTGTGACGTCACATGGGGTATGTGACGTCATTTTGGGGGTATGACATCTCATGTGGTTGTGTGACGTCACATGGGGTGTGTGACGTCATTTTAGGGGTGTGTGACGTCACTTTGGGGGTATTGCATCTCTTGGGGGTTGTGACGTCATTTGGGTTTTGTGATGTCACAATGGGTGTGTGACGTCACATGGGGTGTGTGACGTCACTTTTTTGAGTTATGACGTCAGATGCGTGGGTGTGACATCACATGGGGTGTGTGACGTCACATGGGGGTTGTGACGTCATTATGGGGGTGTGACATCACATGTGGTGGTGTGACGTCAAATGGCTTCTGTGACGTTATTTTGGGCGTGTGACGTCACTTGGGGGTTGTGACGTCACATGGGGTGTGTGACATCACTTTTTTGGGTTATGACGTCACATGGGTGGGTGTGACATCACATGGGGTGTGTGACGTCACATGGGGGTTGTGACGTCATTATGGGGTGTGACATCACATGTGGTGGTGTGACGTCATATGGGGTGTGTGACGTCATTTTAGGGGTGTTTGACGTCGTTTTGGGTTGTGTGATGTCACAATGGGTGTGTGACGTCATTTTTGGGGTGTGAGGTCATTTTGAGTTTGTGACGTCACATGGCAGGTGTGAGTTGATTCGGTGTGTGTGACGTCTTTTTAGGGTGTGTGACATCATTTTGGGGGTGTGACGTCACATGGGGTGTGTGATGTCACATGGGGTGTGTGACGTCATTTGGGGTGTGTGTGACGTCTTTTTAGGGGTGTGTGACGTCATTGTGGGCGTGTGACGTCACTTGGGGTTGTGACGTCACATGGGGTGTGTGACGTCATTTTTGGGGTATGACATCACATGTGGTTGTGTGATGTCACATGGGGTGTGTGACGTCATTTTAGGGGTGTGTGACGTCACTTTGGGGGTATTGCGTCACTTGGTGGTTGTGACGTCATTTGGGGTTTGTGACGTCACAATGGGTGTGTGACGTCATTTGGGGCGTGTGACGGCACTTGGGGGTTGTGACATCACATGGGGGTGTGTGACGTCACTTTTTTGAGTATGACGTCACATGAGTGGGTGTGACATCACATGGGTGTGTGTGACATCACATGGTTTGTGACGTCACATGGTGTGTGTGACGTCACTTTTTTGGGTTATGACGTCACATGGGTGGTGTGACATCACATGGGGTGTGTGATGTCACATGATGGTTGTGACGTCATTATGGGGGTGTGACATCACATGTGGAGGTGTGACGTCATTTGGGTTTTGTGACGTCATTTTAGGGGTGTGTGACGTCATTTTGGTTGTGTGACGTCATTTAGGGTGTGTGACGTCATTTTCGGGGTTTTATGTGTGCGTCTTTGTGGGTTTGGACGTCACATGGGGTGTGTGACTTCATTTTGGGGTGTGTGTGATCACTTTGGGGGTATTGCGTCACTTGGTGGTTGTGACGTCATTTGGGGTTTGTGACATCACAATGGGTGTGTGACGTCAATGGTGGGTGTGACATCACCTGGGGTTTGGCGTCACATGTGGTGTGTGACGTCATTATGGGGTGTGACATCATATGTGGTGGTGTGACGTCAAATGGCGTCTGTGACGTTTTTTGGTGTGTGACGTCATTATGGGGTTGTGACATCACATGTGGTGGTTTGACGTCACATGGGTGTGTGACGTCATTTTAGGGGTTGTGACGTCAATTGGGGTGTGTGATGTCACAAGGGTGTGTGACATCATTTTTGGGGTGCGAGGTCATTTTGAGTTTGTGACGTCACTTGGCAGTGTGACTTGAATCGAGTGTGTGACGTCAAATGGGGTGTGTGACATCATTTTGAGGGTGACGTCACATGGGGTGTGTGATGTCACATGGGGTGTGTGACGTCATTTTGGGCGTGGGACGTCACTTGGGTGTTGTGACGTCACATGGGGTGTTGTGACGTCATTTTGGGTTGTGTGATGTCACAATGGGTGTGTGACATCATTTTTGGGTGTGAGGTCGTTTTGAGTTTGTGACGTCACATGGCAGGTGTGACTTCATTCGGAGTGTGTGACGTCAAATGGGGTGTGTGACATCATTTTGGGGTGTGACGTCACATGGGGTGGGTGACGTCATTTTTTGGGTTATGATGTCAAATGGGTGGGTGTGACATCACATGGGGTTTGTGACGTCACTTGGGGGTTGTGACGTCACATGGGGTGTGTGACGTCATTTTTGGGGTCTGACATCACATGTGGTTGTGTGACGTCACATGGGGTGTGTGATGTATGTATTTTGGGGTTGTGACGTCATGGGTGTGATTCATGGGGTTGTGACGTCATTTGGGGTGTGGGTTTGTGTGTGATATTTGGGGTTTGTCACATGGGGTTGTGACGTCATTTGGGTTGTGACGTCACATGGGTGTGACGTCATTTGGGGTGTGTGACGTCACTTTTTTGAGTTATGACGTCAGATGAGTGGGTGTGACATCACATGGGGTGTGTGACGTCACATGGGGGTTGTGACGTCATTTATGGGAGTGTGACGTCACATGTGGTGGTGTGACGTCAAATGGCGTCTGTGACGTTATTTTGGTCGTGTGAAGTCACTTGGGGGTTGTGACGTCACATGGGGTGTGTGACGTCACTTTTTTGGGTTATGACGTCACATGTGTGGGTGTGACATCACATGGGGTGAGTGACGTCACATGGGGGTTGTGACGTCATTTGGGGGTGTGACATCACAAGTGGTGTTGTGACGTCACGTCGGGTGTGTGACGTCACTTTTTTGAGTTATGACGTCAGATGAGTGGGTTGTGACATCACATGCGGTGTGTGACGTCACATGGGGGTTGTGACGTCTCTGGGGTGTGTATGTCACTTTTTTGGTTTATGACGTCACTTGTGGGTTGTAACATCACAGCGGTGTGTGATGTCACATGGGGTTGTGACGTCATTTGGGGTGTGTGGAGTCACATGGGGTGTGTGACGTCATTTGGGTGTGTGTGATATCACATATGGTGGTGTGGACGTCACATGGGGGTGTGTGACGCCAGTTTTTTGGGTTATGACATCGCATGGGTGGGTGTGACATCACATGGTGTGTGTGACGTCACATGGGGGTTGTGACGTCACATGGGGTATGTGACGTCATTTTTGGGTGTATGACATCTCATGTGGTTGTGTGACGTCACATGGGGTGTGGACGTCATTTTAGGGGTGTGTGACGTCACTTTGGGGGTATTGCATCTCTTGGGGGTTGTGACGTCATTTGGGTTTTGTGATGTCACAATGGGTGTGTGACGTCACATGGGGTGTGTGACGTCACTTTTTTGAGTTATGACGTCAGATGCGTGGGTGTGACATCACATGGGGTGTGTGACGTCACATGGGGGTTGTGACGTCATTATGGGGGTGTGACATCACATGTGGTGGTGTGACGTCAAATGGCGTCTGTGACGTTATTTTGGGCGTGTGACGTCACTTGGGGGTTGTGACGTCACATGGGGTGTGTGACATCACTTTTTGGGTTATGACGTCACATGGGTGGGTGGGACGTCACATGGGGTGTGTGACGTCACATGGGGGTTGTGACGTCATTATGGGGGTGTGACATCACATGTGGTGGTGTGACGTCATATGGGGTGTGTGACGTCATTTTAGGGGTGTGTGACGTCATTTTGGGTTGTGTGATGTCACAATGGGTGTGTGACGTCATTTTAGGGGTGTGAGGTCATTTTGAGTTTGTGACGTCACATGGCAGGTGTGGCTTGATTCGGTGTGTGTGACGTCTTTTTAGGGGTGTGTGACATCATTTTGGGGGTGTGACGTCACATGGGGTGTGTGATGTCACATGGGGTGTGTGACGTCATTTGGGGTGTGTGACGTCTTTTTAGGGGTGTGTGACGTCATTGTGGGCGTGTGACGTCACTTGGGGGTTGTGACGTCACATGGGGTGTGTGACGTCATTTTTGGGGTATGACATCACATGTGGTTGTGTGATGTCACATGGGGTGTGTGACGTCATTTTAGGGGTGTGTGACGTCACTTTGGGGGTATTGCGTCACTTGGTGGTTGTGACGTCATTTGGGGGGTTTGTGACGTCACAATGGGTGTGTGACGTCCTTTGGGGCGTGTGACGGCACTTGGGGGTTGTGACATCACATGGGGTGTGTGACGTCACTTTTTTGAGTTATGACGTCACATGAGTGGGTGTGACATCACATGGGGTGTGTGACATCACATGGGTTTGTGACGTCACATGGTGTGTGTGACGTCACTTTTTTGGGTTATGACGTCACATGGGTGGGTGTGACATCACATGGGGTGTGTGATGTCACATGATGGTTGTGACGTCATTATGGGGTGTGACATCACATGTGGAGGTGTGACGTCATTTGGGGTGTGTGACGTCATTTTAGGGGTGTGTGACGTCATTTTTGGTTGTGTGACGTCATTTTAGGGGTGTGTGACGTCATTTTCGGGGTGTGTGACGTCTCTTGTGGGTTTTGGACGTCACATGGGGTTTGTGACTTCATTTTAGGGGTGTGTGTGATCACTTTGGGGGTATTGCGTCACTTGGTGGTTGTGACGTCATTTGGGGTTTGTGACATCACAATGGGTGGGGTGACGTCAAATGGGTGGGTGTGACATCACCTGGGGTTTGTGACGTCACATGTGGTGTGTGACGTCATTATGGGGGTGTGACATCATATGTGGTGGTGTGACGTCAAATGGCGTCTGTGACGTTATTTTGGTGTGTGACGTCATTATGGGGTTGTGACATCACATGTGGTGGTTTGACGTCACATGGGGTGTGTGACGTCATTTTAGGGGTGTGTGACGTCATTTTGGGGTGTGTGATGTCACAATGGGTGTGTGACATCATTTTTGGGGTGTGAGGTCATTTTGAGTTTGTGACGTCACATGGCAGGTGTGACTTGATTCGGAGTGTGTGACGTCAAATGGGGGTGTGTGACATCCTTTTGGGGGTGTGACGTCACATGGGGTGTGTGATGTCACATGGGGTGTGTGACGTCATTTTGGGCGTGTGACGTCACTTGGGTGTTGTGACGTCACATGGGGTGTGTGACGTCATTTGGGTGTGTGATGTCACAATGGGTGTGGTGACATCATTTTTGGGGTGTGAGTCGTTTTTGAGTTTGTGACGTCACATGGCAGGTGTGACTTCATTCGGGAGTGTGTGACGTCAAATGGGGGTGTGGACATCATTTTGGGGGTGTGACGTCACATGGGGTGTGTGACGTCATTTTTTGGGTTATGACTTCAATGGGTGGGTGTGACATCACATGGGGTTTGTGACGTCACTTGGGGGTTGTGACGTCACATGGGGTGTGTGACGTCATTTTTGGGGTCTGACATCACATGTGGTTGTGTGACGTCACATGGGGTGTGTGATGTCATTTTGGGGGTATTGCGTCATATGGGGTTGTGACGTCATTTGGGGTGTGTGATGTCACATGGGGTGTGTGACGTCATTTGGGTGGGACGTCATTTTGGGGTGTTGACGTCACTTGGGGTTTTGACGTCCTTTTGGGTGTGTGACGCCCATTTGGGGTTTGTGACGTCAAATGGGGTGTGACATCATTTTTGGGGTGGGGGTTTTTTGGGTTTGGACAATGGGGGTGGACTTCATTGGGGGGCTCAAGGGGGTTTTTGGTGACATCATTTTGGGGGGTTCGCACAGGGGGTGGGGGCGTTTTTTGGGTTTGATTTCAAATGGGGGGTTGACACACAGTGGTTTTACTCATTGGGGGTTGTGAGTCAAGGGGGTTTGAGTTTTTTGGGGGTTTGGTCCTGGGGGTTTTGCTATTTGGGGTGGGGATTTGGGGTTTGACTCTTGGGGGGCGACGTATTTTTTAGGGGGGGTTTCCCTTTTTTGGGGGGTGTGACGTCACAGGGGGTGGTTTTGTGACCTTTTGGGGGGTTGTGACCCCTTTGGGGTGTGAGTCTTTGGGGGGTTTGACGCCTTTTTTTGGTTTGAGTAAATGGTGGG
>NW_028147052.1:9866-34963 GCF_905368555.1 Meleagris gallopavo
GGGAAAAGGAGGTTATCAGGAGGAGTCAGCATGGGTTCACCAAGGGGAGGTCGTGCTCGACCAACCTGGTGGCCTTCTACGATGCTGTCACATGCTGGTGGATGGGGGAAGAGCGGTAGATGTAATCTACCTTGATTTTAGAAAGGCATTTGATACTGTCTGCCACGACATCCTTATAACACAGCTGAGGAAGTGTGGGATAGACGAGTGGACAGTGAGGTGGGTTGAGAACTGGCTGAGTGGCAGAGCGCAGAGGGTCGTCGTTGGTGGTGCAGAGTCTGGCTGGAGACCTGTAACCAGTGGTGTCCCCCAGGGGTCTGTGCTGGGTCCGGTCTTGTTCAACATCTTCATCAATGACCTTGATGAGGGGATAGTGGCCACCCTCAGCAAGTTTGCTGATGATACGAAGTTGGGAGGATTGGCTGACACGCCTGAAGGCTGCGCTGCCATTCAGCGGGACCTGGACAGGCTGGAGAGCTGGGCAGTAAGAAACCGGATGAGGTTCAACAAAAGCAAGTGTAGGGTCTTACACGTAGGGAGGAATAATTGCATGCACCACTACAGGCTGGGAGATGAGCTGCTGGAGAGGAGCTCTGCAGAGAGGGACCGGGGCGTCCTGGTGGACGACAGGTTGGCCGTGACCCAGCAGTGTGCCCTGGTGGCCAAAAAGACCAATGGCATTCTGGGGTGCATTAAGAAGAGCGTGTCCAGCAGGTGGAGGGAGGTGATCCTCCCCCTCTACTCTGCCCTGGTAAGGCCTCATCTGGAGTGCTGTGTCCAGTTCTGGGCTCCCCAGTACAAAAAAGACAGGGATCTCTTGGAAAGAGTCCAGCGGAGGGCCACAAAGATGGCGAAGGTCCTGGAGCATCTCCCCTATGAAGAAAGGCTGAGTGAACCGGGTCTGTTTAGCCTTGAGAAAAGAAGACTGAGAGGGGACCTGATCCAGGTTTATAAATATCTGAGGTGTGGCGGCCATAGCGGTGAGGCCAGTCTCTTTTCAGTGGTACGTGGAGACAGGACGAGGGGAAACGGACATAAGCTGCAGCACAGGAAGTTTTGCACCAATGTCCCGAAGAACTTCTTCACGGTGAGGTGACGGAGCACTGGAACAGGCTGCCCAGGGAGGTTGTGGAGTCTCCTTCTCTGGAGATATTCAAGTCTCGCCTGGACGCCTACCTGTGCGACCTGGTGTAGGGAACCTGCTTTGGCAGGGGGTTGGTCTCGATGATCTCTAGAGGTCCCTTCCAACCCCTACATTCTGTGATTCGATGATTCTGTGAAGTCAATGGGTGTGTTGCGTCACATGGGGGTTGTGACGTCATTTATGGGGGTTTTGACATCACATGTGGTGGTGTGACGTCACATGGGGTGTGTGACGTCATATGGGGGTGTGTGACGTCATTTGGGGGTTGTGACGTCACATGGGTGTGTGTGGTCATTTTGGGGTTGACATCACTGGGTGTGTGTCATGGGGGTGTGACGTCACATGGGGTGTTGTGACGTCATTTTGGGGTGTGTGACGTAAATTTGGGGTTGTGACATCATTTGGGGTGTTTGTGACGTCACATGGGGTGTGATATTTGGTCCCATGGGGTGTGTGTGACGTCATTGGGGTTGTGACATCATTTTGGGGTGTGACGTCATTTTGGGCGTGTGACGTCACTTGGGGTGTTGGCATATGGGGTGTGGTGATGTTTCACATGGGTGGTGTTGTGACGTCATTTTAGGGGTGTGACGTCATTTTTGAGTTTGTGGGTCATAGCAGGTGTGACTTATTCGGAGTGTGTGACGTAAATGGGTTGTTGGGTTGTGACGTCATTTTGGGGTGTGTGACATCACATTGGGTTGTGTGACGTCACTTGGGGTGTGTGACGTCATTTGGGGGTAATGTGCGATACATGGGTTGTGACGTCATTTGGGGTTTGTGACGTCAAATGGGTTGTGACGTCATTTGGCTGTGTGATTTACTTGGGGTTGTGACGTCACATGGGGTGTGTGACGTCCTTTTTTGGGTTAGACGTCACATGGGTGGGTGTGACATCACATGGTGTGTGTGACGTAATGGGGGTTGTGACGTCATTTGGGGGTGTGACATCACATTGGTGGTGTGTGACGTCACATGGCGTCTGTGACGTTATTTTGGGCGTGTGACGTCACTTGGGGGTTGTGTGACGTCACATGGGGTGTGTGACGTCACTTTTTTGGGTGATGACGTCACATGGGTGGGTGTGACATCACATGGGGTGTGTGACGTCACATGGGGTTTGTGACGTCATTATGGGGTGTGGTATATCACTGTGGTGGTGTTTGTGACGTCATGGGGTGTGTGACGTCACATGGGGTGTGGACGTCATTTTGGGTTGTGTGATGTCACATGGGGTGTGTGACGTCACTATGGGGTGTGAGGTCATTTTGAGTTTGTGGACGTCATATGAGGGTGTGACTTCACAGGGTGTGTGACGTCATTGGTTGTGAGTCATTGGGTGTGACGTCACATGGGGTTTGTGACGTCACATTGGGGATTGTGACGTCATTATGGGTTGTGTTGGGTGTGTGTACATTTTGGGGTGTGACGTCACATGGGGGTTGTGACGTCACATGGGGTGTGTGACGTCATTTTGGGGGTTTGACATCACATGTGGTTGTGTGACGTCACATGGGGTGTGTGACGTCATTTTGGGGGTATTGCGTCACATGGGGGTTTGTGTGACGTCATTTTTGGGTGTGTGACGTCATTTTGGGGTGTGACGTCACTGGGGGTTGTGACGTCATTATTTGGGGTGTGACATCACATGTGGTGGTTGGACGTCACATGGGGTGTGTGACGTTATTTTGGGGGTGACGTCACTTGGGGGTGTGACGTCACATGGGGTGTGTGACGTCATTGGGGTTTTGTGACGTCATTAGGGGTGGTGTGACGTCATTTTGGGGTTGTGACGTCACTTGGGGGTTGTGACGTCATTTGGGGGTGTGACATCACTTTGGTGGTGTGACGTCACATGGGGTTTTGTGACGTCACATGGGGTTGTGTGACGTCATTTTGGTGGTGCGTCTTGGGGACATCACATTGGGGTTGTGTGACGTCACATGGGGTGTGTCTTTGGTTGACGTCAATTGGGGTGTGTGACGTCATTTTGGGGTGTTGACGTCACTTTGGGGTGTGTGACGTCATTTTGGGGTGTGTGTGACGTCATTTTTGGGGTATGACATCACATGTGGTTGTGTGACGTCACATGGGGTGTGTGACGTCATTTTTGGGGTGTGAGGTCATTTTGGGGGGATTGCGTCACAGGGGGTTTGTGACGTCTTTGGGTGTGTGATGTCAATTGGCGTGTGTGAGGGGGGGGGGGGGGGGGGGGGGGGGG
Source organism: Meleagris gallopavo (assembly GCF_905368555.1). Lineage (NCBI taxonomy): Eukaryota > Metazoa > Chordata > Aves > Galliformes > Phasianidae > Meleagris > Meleagris gallopavo. The sequence continues at coordinate 13,232 of NW_028147052.1, forward strand.
GGGGGGGGGGGGGGGGGGGGGGGGGGGGGGGGGGGGGGGGGGGGGGGGGGGGGGGGGGGGGGGGGGGGGGGGGGGGGGGGGGGGGGGGGGGGGGGGGGGGGGGGGGGGGGGGGGGGGGGGGGGGGGGGGGTGTGACGTCACATGGGGTGTGTGACGTCATTTTTTGGGGTTATGACGTCAAATGTGTGGGTGTGACATCACATGGGCTTTGTGACGTCACATGGGGATTGTGACGTCATTTTGGGGTGTGTGACGTCAGTTTGGGTGTGTGATGTAACTTGGGCAGGTGTGACGTCACATGGGGTGTGTGACGTCATTTTTGGGGTGTGTGACGTCATTTGGGGTATTGCGTCACTTGGGGGTTGTGACGTCATTTGGTGTTTGTGACATCAGAATGGGGTGAGTGACGTCATTTTGTGGTCTGGGTGTGTGACGTCACTTGGGGTTGTGTGACGTCACATGGGGTGTGTGACGTCACTTTTTTGAGTTTGACGTCACATGGGTGGGTGTGACATCACATGGGGTGTGACGTCACATGGGGGTTGTGACGTCATTATGGGGTGTGACATCACATGTGGTGGTGTGACGTCAAATGGCGTCTGTGACGTTATTTTGGGCGTGTGGACGTCACTTGGGGGTTGTGACGTCACATGGGGGTGTGACGTCACTTTTTTGGGGTGATGATGTCACATGGGTGGGTTGTGACATCACATGGGGTGTGTGACGTCACATGGGGTTTGTGACGTCATTATGGGGGTGTGATATCACAGTGGTGTGTGACGTCACATGGGGTGTGTGACATCACATGGCGTGTGACGTCATTTTGGGTTGTGTGATGTCACATGGGGTGTGTGACGTCATTATAGGGTGTGAGGTCATTTGAGTTGTGACGTCATTGAAGGTGTGACTTCATTCAGAGTGTGTGACGTCAATGGTTGGGTGTGACATCACATGGGGTTTGTGACGTCACATGGGGATTGTGACGTCATTATGGGGGTGTGTGATGTCATTTTGGGCGTGTGACATCACTTGGGGGTTGTGACGTCACCTGGGGTGTGTGATGTCATTTTTGGGGTATGACATCACATGTGGTTGTGTGACGTCACATGGGGGTTGTGACGTCATTTGGGGTTTGTGACATCACAATGGGTGTGTGACGTCATTTTGGGCTGTGTGATGTCACTTGGGGTTTGTGACGTCACATGGGGTGTGTGACGCTCTTTTTTGGGTTAAAACGTCACATGGGGTGGTGTGACATCACATGGGGTGTGTGACGTCACATGGGGGTTGTGACGTCATTATGGGGGTGTGACATCACATGTGGTGGTGTGACGTCAAATGGCGTCTGTGACGTTATTTTGGGCGTGTGACGTCACTTGGGGGTTGTGACGTCACATGGGGTGTGTGACGTCATTTTTTGGGTATGACATAACATGTGGTTGTGTGACGTCACATGGGGGTTGTGACGTCATTTTGGGGTGTGTGACGTCATTTTGGGGGTACTGCGTCACTTGGGGGTTGTGACGTCATTTGGGGTATGTGATGTCACTTGGGGGTATTTGCGTCACATGGGGTGTGTGACGTCACTTTTTTGAGTTATGACGTCACATGGGGGGTGTGACATCACATGGGGTGTGTGATGTCACATGGGGGTTGTGACGTCATTATGGGGGTGTGACATCACATGTTGTGGTGTGACGTCACATCGGGTGTGTGACGTCATTTTAGAAGTGTGTGACGTCATTTTGTGGATGTTGACGTCACATGGGGTTTGTGACGTCACTTGGGTGTGTGACGTCATTTTTGGTATGACATCACATGTGGTTGTGTGATGTCACATGGGGTGTGTGACGGCATTTTGGGGTATTGCATCACATGGGGGTTGTGACGTCGTTTTGACATACTGGGTGTGTGACGTCACTTGGGGTTGTGACGTCTTATGGGGTGTGACATCACATTGGTGGTGTGACGTCAAATGGCGTGCGTGACGTCATTTGGCATGTGTGACTTTACTTGGGGGTTGTGACGTCACATGGGTGTGTGTGACGTCACTTTTTTGGGTTATGACGTCACATGAGTGGGTGTGACATCACATTGCGTGTGTGACGTCATTTTTGGGATGTGTGACGTCATTTTTGGGGGTGTGACATCACATGTGGTGGTGTGACGTCCAATGGCGTCTGTGACGTTATTTTGGGCGTGTGATGTCACTTGGGGGTTGTGACGTCACATGGGGTGTGTGACGTCCCTTTTTTGGGTTATGACGTCACATGGGTGGGTGTGACATCACATGGGGTGTGTGACGTCACATGGGGGTTGTGACGTCATTATGGGGGTGTGACATCACATGTGGTGGTGTGACGTCACATGGGGTGTGTGACGTCATTTTAGGGGTGTGTGACGTCATTTTGGGGATGTTGAGTCACATGGGGGTTGTGACGTCACATGGGGTGTGTGACGTCATTTTTGGGGTGTGTGACGTCATTTTGAGCGTGTGATGTCACTTGGGTGTTGTGACGTCACATGGGGTGTGTGACGTCATTTTTGGGGTATGACATCACATGTGGTTGTGTGACGTCACATGGGGTGTGTGACGTCACATGGGGTGTGTGACGTCATTTGGTTGGGGGGTGTGTGACGTCATTTTGGGCGTGTGACGTCACTTGGGGGTTGTGACGTCACATGGGGTGTGTGACGTCATTTTAGGGGTGTGTGACGTCATTTTGGGGGTATTGCGTCACACGGGGGTTGTGACGTCTTTTGGGGTGTGTGATGTCACAATGGGTGTGTGACGTCATTTTAGGGGTGTGAGGTCATTTTGAGTTTTTGATGTCACATGGGGTGTGTGACTTCATTCGGAGTGTGTGACGTCAGATGAGGGTGTGTGACATCATTTTGGGGGTGTGACGTCACATGGGGTGTGTGACGTCTTTTGGGGTTTGTGACGTAACTTGGGGGTTGTGACGTCATTTTAGGGTGTGTGTGACGTCATTTTTGGGGTATGACATCACATGTGGTTGTGTGACGTCACTTGGGGTTGTGACGTGATTTTAGGGGTGTGTGAGGTCATTTTGGGGGTATTGCGTCACATGGGGGTTGTGACGTCATTTGAGGTGTGTGATGTCACAATGGGTGTGTGACGTCATGTTAGGGGTGTGAGGTCATTTTGAGTTTGTGATGTCACATGGCAGGTGTGACTTTATTCGGAGTGTGTGACGTCAAATGGGGGTGTGTGACATCATTTTGGGGGTGTGACGTCACATGGGGTGTGTGACGTCATTTTTTGGGTTATGACGTCAAATGGGTGGGTGTGACATCACATGGGGTTTGTGACATCACATGGGGATTGTGACGTCATTTTGGGGGTGTGTGACGTCAGTTTGGGTGTGTGATGTCACTTGGGGGTTGTGACGTCACATGGGGTGTGTGACGTCACTTTTTTGGGGTGTGTGACGTCATTTTGGGTATTGGTCACTTGGGGTTGTGACGTCATTTGGTGTTTGTGACATCAGAATGGGTATGTGACGTCACTTGGGGTTGTGACGTCACTTGGGGTGTGTGACGTCACATGGGTGTGTGACGTCACTTTTTGGTGAGTATGGTGAGTACATTGGGGTGTGTGACATCACATGGGGTGTGTGACGTCACATGGGGGTTGTGACGTCATTATGGGGTGTGACATCACATGTGGTGGTGTGACGTCAAATGGCGTCTGTGACGTTATTTTGGGCGTGTGACGTCACTTGGGGGTTGTGACGTCACATGGGGTGTGTGACGTCACTTTTTTGGGTGATGATGTCACATGGGTGGGTGTGACATCACATGGGGTGTGTGACGTCACATGGGGTTTGTGACGTCATTATGGGGGTGTGATATCACATGTGGTGGGGTGTGACATCAATGTGGTGGTGTGACGTCACATGGGGTGTGTGAAGTCACATGTGATGTGTGACGTCATTTTAGGGGTGTGTGTGACGTCATTTTGGGGTTGTTGATGTCACAATGGGTGTGTGACGTCATGTTAGGGGTGTGAGGTCATTTTGAGATTGTGATGGCACATGGCAGTGTGTGACTTTATTCGGAGTGTGTGACGTCATTTGGGCTGTGTGACATCATTTTAGGGGTGTGTGACGTCATTTTGGGCGTGTGACGTCACTTGGGGGTTGGGACATCACATGGGTTGTGTGATGTCTCCATGGGTGTGTGACGTCATTTTAGGCGTGTTGAGGTCATTTTGTTTTGTGACGTCACATGGCAGGTCTGACTGTATTCGGAGTTTGTGACGTCAATGTGGGTGTGTGACATCATTTTGGGGGTGTGACGTCACATGGGGTGTGTGACGTCATTTTTGGGTTATGACGTCAAATGGCTGGGTGTGACATCACATGGGGTTTTGTGACGTCACATGGTGATTGTGACGTCATTATGGGGTGTGTGATGTCATTTTGGCGTGTGACATCACTTGGCGGTGTGACGTCACATGGGTGGTGTGACGTCATTTTGGGGTATGACATCTCATGTGGTTGTGTGACATCACATGGGGTTGTGACGTCACATGGGGGTTGTGACGTCATTATGGGGGTGTGACATCACATGTGGTGTGTTGTGACGTCAAATGGAGTCTGTGACGTTATTTTGGGCGTGTGACGTCACTTGGGGTTTGTGATGTCACATGGGGTGTGTGACGTCATTTTTTGGGGTTATGACGTCACATGGGTGGTTGTGTGACATCACATGGGGTGTGTGACGTCATTTTTGGGGTGTGTGACGTCATTTTGAGCGTGTGAAGTCACTTGGGTGTTTGTGACGTCACATGGGGGTGTGTGACATCATTATGGGGTATGACATCACATGTGGTTGTGTGACGTCATTTTAGGGGTGTGTGACGTCATTATGGGGTTGTGACATCACATGTGGGGTCGTGACGTCACATGGGGTGTGTGACGTGTTTTTAGGGGTGTGTGATGTCATTTTGGGATGTTGGAGTCTCATGGGTTGTGACGTCACATGGGTTGTGTGACGTCATTTTTGGGGTGTTGTGACGTCATTTTGGGTGTGAAGTCACTTGGGTGTTGTGACGTCACATGGGGTGTGTGACGTCATTTTTGGGGTATGTGACATCACATTGGTGTGTGTGACGTCATTTGGGTGTGTGACGTCATTTGGGGTGTGACGTCATTTTTGGGTGTATGACGTCACATGTGGTGTGTGTGCACTTTGGGTGTGTGACGTCATTTGGGGTGTGAACGTCACATCAGGTGGTTTGACTACATGGGGTGTGTGACGTCACATGGGGTTGTGACGTCATTTATGGGGGTGTGACATCACATTTGTGGTTGTGACGTCAAATTTGGTCTGTGTGAAGTTATTTTGGGCGTGTGACGTCACTTGGGGGTTGTGTGACGTCACATGGGGTGTGTGACGTCACTTTTTTGGGTTTTGACGTCACATGGGAGGGTGTGACATCACATGGGTTGTGACGTCACATGGGGGTTGTGACGTCCTTTTGGGGTGTGTGATGTCACAATGGGGTGTGTGACGTCATTTTGGGGTGTGAGGTCATTTTGGTTTTTGACGTCACATGGGGTGTGTGACGTCTTTTCGGGGTGTGTGACGTCATTTTGGGGTTGTTGACATCATTTTGGGGTGTGACGTCACATTTGGGTGTTGTGACGTCTTTTGGGGTTTGTGACGTCACTTGGGGGTTGTGACGTCATTTTAGGGTTGGTGTGTGACGTCATTTTTGGGGTATGACATCACATGTGGTTGTGTGACGTCACATGGGGTGTGTGACGTCATTTTGGTGTGTGACGTCATTTTGGGGGTACTGCGTCACATTGGGGGTTGTGACGTCATTTTGGGGTTTGTGACGTCACTTGGGGGTTTGGAATCACATGGGTGTGTGACGTCACTTTTTGGGTTTGACGTCATATGGGTGGTGTGTGACTTCATTTTGGGCGTTGTGACGTCACTTGGGGGTTGTGACGTCACATGGGGTGTGTGACGTCGTTTTTTGGGTTATGACGTCACATGTGGTGGGTGTGACATCACATGGGGTGTGTGACGTCACATGGGGTTGTGACGTCATTATGGGGGTGTGACATCACATGTGGTGTGTGACGTCAAATGGGTCTGTGACGTTATTTTGGGGTTGTGACGTCACTTGGGGTTTGTGACGTCACATGGGGTGTGTGACGTCACTTTTTTGGGTTATGACGTCACATGGGAGGGTGTGGCATCACATGGGGTGTGTGAAGTCAGATGGGGTGTGTGACGTCACATGGGGGTTGTGACGTCATTTTAGGGGTGTGTGACGTAATTTTGGGCGTGTGTGACGTCACTTGGAGGTTGTGACGTCATTATGGGGGTGTGACATCACATTTGGTGGTGTGATGTCAAATGGCGTCTGTGATGTTATTTTGGGCAGGTGACGTCACTTAGGGGGTTGTGACGTCACATGGGGTTGTGACGTCACTTTTTTGGGTTATGACGTCACATGGGAGGGTGTGGCATCACATGGGGTCTGTGAAGTCACATGGGTGTGTGACGTCATTTTAGGGGTGTGTGACGTCATTTTAGGGGTGTGTGACGTCACGTTGGGTGTGTGTGACGTCACGTTGGGTGTGTGACGTCACATGGGGGTTGTGACGTCACATGGGGTGTGTGACGTCATTTTTGGGTTATGACGTCACATGTGGTTCTGTGACGTCACATGGGGTGTGTGACGTCATTTTGGGGTGTGTGACGTCATTTTGGGGTATTGCGTCACTTGGGGGTTGTGATGTCACAATGGGTGTGTGATGTCACAATGGGTGTGTGACGTCATTTGGGGTGTGTGACGTCACTTGGGGTTCTGACATCACATGGGGTGTGTGACGTCACTTTTTTGAGTTACGACGTCACGTTGGGTGTGTGACGTCACGTTGGTGTGTGACGTCACATGGGGGTTGTGACGTCACATGGGGTGTGTGACGTCACTTTTTTGGGTTATGACGTCATCATGGGAGGATGTGGCATCACATGGGTGTCTGTGAAGTCACATGGGTGTGTGACGTCACATGGGGGTTGTAACGTCATTATGGGAGTGTGACATCACATGAGGTGGTATGACGTCACGTGGGGTGTGTGTGACGTCATTTTAGGAGTGTGTGACGTCATTTTTGGTTGTGTGATGTCACAATGGGTGTGTGACGTCATTTGGGGTGTGTGACGTCATTTTGGGGTATTGACGTCACTTGGGGTTGTGACGTCATTTGGGGTTTGTGAAATCACAATTGGTGTGTGACGTCACATGGGGTGTGTGACGTCATTTTTGGGGTGTGTGACGTCACATTTTGAGTTATGACGTCACATGAGTGGGTGTGACATCACATTGAGTGTGTGACGTCACATGGGGGTTGTGACGTCATTATGGGGGTGTGACATCACATGTGGTGGTGTGACGTCAAATGGCGTCTGTGACGTTATTTTGGGCGTGTGACGTCACTTGGGGGTTGTGACGTCACATGGGGTGTGTGACGTCACTTTTTTGGGTTATGACGTCACATGGGTGGGTGTGACATCACATGGGGTGTGTGACGTCACATGGGGTGTGTGACGTCATTATGGGGGTGTGACATCACATGTGGTGGTGTGACGTCACATGGGGTGTGTGACGTCATTTTAGGGGTGTGTGATGTCATTTTGGGGATGTTGAGTCACATGGGGGTTGTGACGTCACATGGGGTTTGTGACGTCATTTTTGGGGTGTGTGATGTCATTTTGAGCGTGTGAAGTCACTTGGGTGTTGAGACGTCACATGGGGTGTTTGACGTCATTTTTGGGGAATGACATCACAGGTGGTTGTGTGACGTCACGTGGGGTGTGTGACGTCATTTTAGGGGTGCGTGACGTCATTTTGGGCGTTGTGACGTCATTTTGGGCGTGTGACGTCACTTGGGGGTGTGTGACGTCACAATGGGTGTGTGACGTCATTTTAGGGGTGTGTGATGTCATTTTGGGGGTATTGCGTCACATGGGGGTTGTGACGTCATTTGGGGTGTGTGATGTCACAATGGGTGTGTGACGTCATTTTAGGGGTGTGAGGTCATTTTGAGTTTGTGATGTCACATGGCAGGTGTGACTTTATTCGGAGTGTGTGACGTCAAATGGGGGTGTGTGACATCATTTTGGGGGTGTGACGTCACATGGGGTGTGTGACGTCATTTTTTGTGTTATGACGTCAAATGGGTGGGTGTGACATCACATGGGGGTTGTGACATCACATGGGGTGTGTGACGTCATTTTGGGGGTGTGTGACGTCATTTTGGGCGTGTGACGTCACTTGGGGGTTGTGACGTCACATGGGGTGTGTGACGTCATTTTTGGGGTATGACATCACATGTGGTTGTGTGACGTCACATGGGGTGTGTGACGTCATTTTGGGGGTGTGTGACGTCATTTTGGGGGTATTGCGTCACTTGGGGGTTGTGACGTCATTTGGGGTTTGTGATGTCACAATGGGTGTGTGACGTCATTTTGGGCGTGTGACGTCACTTGGGGGTTGTGACGTCACATGGGGTGTGTGACGTCACTTTTTTGAGTTATGACGTCACATGAGTGGGTTGTGACGTCACGTTGGGTGTGTTACGTCAAATGGGGGTTGTGACGTCATTATGGGGGTGTGACATCACATGTGGTGGTGTGACGTCAAATGGCGTCTGTGACGTTATTTTGGGCGTGTGACGTCACTTGGGGGTTGTGACGTCACATGGGGTGTGTGACGTCCCTTTTTTGGGTTATGACGTCACATGGGTGGGTGTGACATCACATGGGGTGTGTGACGTCACATGGGGGTTGTGACGTCATTATGGGGGTGTGACATCACATGTGGTGGTGTGACGTCAAATGGCGTCTGTGACGTTATTTTGGGCAGGTAAGGTCACTTAGGGGGTTGTGACGTCACATGGGGTGTGTGACGTCACTTTTTTGGGTTATGACGTCACATGGGTGGGTGTGGCATCACTTGGGGTCTGTGAAGTCACATGGGGTGTGTGACGTCACATGGGGGTTGTGACGTCATTATCGGGGTGTGACATCACATTGGGTGTGTGACGTCACATGGGGTTTGTGACGTCACATGTGATGTGTGACGTCATTTTAGGGGTGTGTGACGTCATTTTGGGTTGTGTGATGTCACAATGGGTGTGTGACGTCATTTTAGGGGTGTGAGGTCATTTTGAGTTTGTGACGTCACATGGCAGGTGTGACTTCATTCGGAGTGTGTGACGTCAAATGGGGGTGTGTGACATCATTTTGGGGGTGTGACGTCACATGGGGTGTGTGATGTCACATGGGGTGTGTGACGTCATTTGGGCTGTGTGACATCATTTTAGGGGTGTGTGACGTCATTTTGGGCGTGTGACGTCACTTGGGGGTTGGGACGTCACATGGGGTGTGTGATGTCTCCATGGGTGTGTGACGTCATTTTAGGGGTGTGAGGTCATTTTGAGTTTGTGATGGCGCCATAGCAGGTGTGACTTAATTCGGAGTGTTTGATGTCAAATGGGTGTGTGTGACATCATTTTGGGGGTGTGACGTCACATGGGTGTGTGTGACGTCATTTTTTGGGTTATGACGTCAAATGGGTGGGGTGTGACATCACATGGGGTGGTGTGACGTCACATGGGGTGTGTGACGTCATTATGGGGGTGTGTGATGTCATTTTGGGCGTGTGGCATCACTTGGCGGTTTGTGACGTCACATGGGGTGTGTGACGTCATTTTCGGGGTGTGTGACGTGATTTGGGGGGCATTGCGTCACATGGGGGTAGTGACGTCACATGGGGTGTGTGACGTCATTTTGGTCGTGAGACGTCTCTTGGAGGTTGTGACGTCACGTAGGGTGTGTGACGTCATTTTTGGGGAATGACATCACATGTGGTGGTGTGACGTCACATGGGGTGTGTGACGTCATTATGGGGGTGTGTGTGACGTCATTTTGGGGGTTGTGACGTCACAAAGGGTGTGTGACGTCATTTTGGGGGTATGACATCAATTGTGGTGGTGTGACGTCACATGGGGTGTATGACGTCATTTTAGGGGTTGTGTGACGTCATTTTGGGGGTATTGCGTCACATGGGGGTTGTGACGTCACATGGGGTGTGTGACGTCATTTTCGGGGTGTGTGACGTCATTTGGGGGGCATTGCGTCACATGGGGGTAGTGACGTCACATGGGGTGTGTGACGTCATTTTCGGGGTGTGTGACGTCATTTGGGGGGCATTGCGTCACATGGGGTAGTGACGTCACATGGGGTGTGTGACGTCATTTTCGGGGTGTGTGACGTCATTTGGGGGGCATTGCGTCACATGGGGGTAGTGACGTCACATGGGGTGTGTGACGTCATTTTCGGGTGTGTGTGTGACGTCATTTGGGGGGCATTGCGTCACATGGGGGTAGTGACGTCACATGGGGTGTGTGACGTCATTTTCGGGGTGTGTGACGTCATTTGGGGGGCATTGCGTCACATGGGGGTAGTGACGTCACATGGGGTGTGTGACGTCATTTTGGGGGTATTGCGTCACATGGGGGTTGTGACGTCACATGGGTGTGTGACGTCATTTTGGGGGTATGACATCACATGTGGTTGTGTGACGTCACATGGGTGTGTGTGACGTCATTATGGCGGTGTGTGACGTCATTTTGGGGGTTTGTGACGTCACATAGGGTGCGTGTCGTCATTTTGGGGGTATGACATCACATGTGGTGGTGTGACGTCACATGGGGTGTATGACGTCATTTTAGGGGTGTGTGACGTCATTTTGGGGGTATTGCGTCACATGGGGGTTGTGACGTCACATGGGGTGTGTGACGTCATTTTCGGGGTGTGTGACGTCATTTGGGGGGCATTGCGTCACATGGGGGTAGTGACGTCACATGGGGTGTGTGACGTCATTTTGGTCGTGAGACGTCTCTTGGAGGTTGTGACGTCACGTAGGGTGTGTGACGTCATTTTTGGGGAATGACATCACATGTGGTGGTGTGACGTCACATGGGGTGTGTGTGACGTCATTATGGGGGTGTGTGTGACGTCATTTTGGGGGTTGTGACGTCACATAGGGTGCGTGTCGTCATTTTGGGGGTATGACATCACATGTGGTGGTGTGACGTCACATGGGGTGTGTGACGTCATTTTAGGGTGTGTGTGACGTCATTTTGGGGGTGTGTGACGTCATTTTGGGGTATTGCGTCACATGGGGGTTGTGACGTCACTTGGGGTGTGTGACGTCATTTTTGGGGTTATGACATCACATGTGGTTGTGTGACGTCACATGGGGTGTGTGACGTCATTTTGGGGCATGTGACGTCATTTTGGGGGTATTACGTCACATGGGGGTTGTGACGTCATTTGGGTTTGTGACATCTCATGGGTGTGTGACGTCACTTGGGTGTGTGACGTCACTTGGGTGTGTGACGTCACATGGGGTTGTGACGTCACTTTTTTGAGTTATGACGTCACATGAGGTGTGTGACGTCACATTGGGTGTGTGACGTCACATTGGGTGTGTGACGTCATTATGGGGTGTGACATCACATGTGGTGGTGTGACGTCAAATGGCGTCTGTGACGTTATTTTGGGCGTGTGACGTTACTTGTGGGTTGTGACATCACATGGGGTTTGTGACGTCACTTTTTTGGGTTATGACGTCTCATGGGGGGTGTGACATCACATGGGGTGTGTGACGTCACATGGGGGTTGTGACGTCATTATGGGGGTGTGATATCACATGTGGTGGTGTGACGTCACATGGGGCGTGTGACGTCATTTTTGGGGTGTGTGACGTCATTTTGGGTTGTGTGATGTCACATGGGGTGTTGTGACGTTATTTTAGGGGTGTGAGGTCATTTTTTGTTTGTGGCGTCATATTACAGGTGTGACTTCATTCAGACTGTATGACGTCAAATGGGTGGGTGTGACATCACATGGGGTTTGTGACGTCATTTTGGGGATGTTGACGTCACATGGGGGTTGTGACGTCACATGGGGTGTGTGACGTCATTTTTGGGGTATGACATCACATGTGGTTGTGTGACGTCACATGGGGTGTGTGACGTCATTTTGGGGGTATTGCGTCATATGGGGGTTGTGACGTCATTTGGGGTTTGTGACATCACAATGGGTGTGTGACGTCATTTTGGGCGTGTGACGTCACTTGGGGGTTGTGACGTCACATGGGGTGTGTGACGTCGCTTTTTTGGGTTATAACGTCACATGGTGGGTGTGACATCGCATGGGGTGTTGTGACGTCACATGGGGGTTGTGACGTCATTGTGGGGGTGTGACATCACATTTGGTAGTGTGACGTCACATGGGGTGTGTGACGTCATTTTAGGGTGTGTGACGTCATTTTGGGCGTGTGACGTCACTTGGTGGTTGTGACATCACATGGGGTGTGTGACGTCAGTTTTGGGGTATGACATCACATGTGGTTGTGTGATGTCACATGGAGTGTGTGACGTCATTTGGGGTGTGTGACGTCATTTTGGGGGTATTGCGTCACTTGGGGGTTGTGACGTCATTTGGTGTTTGTGACATTAGAATGGGTGAGTGACGTCATTTGGGGCGTGTGACGTCATTTTGAGCTTGTGATGTCTCATGGGGGTTGTGACGTCATCATGGGTGTTGTGACATCACATGTGGTGGTGTGACGTCAAATGGCGTCTGTGACATTATTTTGGGCGTGTGATGTCACTTGGGTGTTGTGACGTCACATGGGGTGTGTGACGTCACTTTTTTGGTTATGACGTCACATGGGTGGGTGTGACATCACATGGGGTGTTGTGACGTCACATGGGGGTTGTGACGTCATTGTGGGGGTGTGACATCACATGTGGTAGTGTGACGTCACATGGGGTGTGTGACGTCATTTTAGGGGTGTGTGACGTCATTTTGGGCGTGTGACGTCACTTGGTGGTTGTGACATCAGATGGGGTGTGTGACGTCATTTTTGGGGTATGACATCACATGTGGTTGTGTGACGTCATTTTGGGGTGTGTGACGTCATTTTGGGTGTGTGACGTCATTTTGGGGGTATTGCGTCACTTGGGGGTTGTGACGTCATTTGGTGTTTGTGACATTACAATGGGTGAGTGACGTCATTTGGGGCGTGTGACGTTATTTTGAGCTTGTGATGTCACATGGGTGTTGTGACGTCACATGGGGTGTGTGACGTCGTTTTTGGGGTGTGTGACGTCACATGTGGTTGTGTGACGTCATTTTAGGGGTGTGTGACGTCATTTTAGGGGTGTGTGACGTCATTTTGGGCGTGTGACGTCACTTGGGGGTTGTGACGTCACATGGGGTGTGTGACGTTATTATGGGGGTGTGTGATGTCATTTTGGGGGTATTGCGTCACATGGGGGATGTGATGTCATTTGGGGTTTGTGACATCACATTGGGTGTGTGACGTCACTTGGGGGTTGTGATGTCACATGGGGTGTGTGACGTCACTTTTTTGGGTTATGACGTCACATGGGTGTGTGTGACATGACATGGGGTGTAGTGACGTCACATGGGGGTTGTGACATCATTATGGGGGTGTGACATCACATGTGGTGGTGTGACGTCACATGGGGTGAGTGACGTCATTTTGGGGTGTGAGGTCATTTTGGGGGGATTGCGTCACATGGGGTTTGTGACATCACAATGGGTGTGTGACGTCATTTTGGGCGTGTGACGTCACTTGGGGTTTGTGACGTCACTTGGGGTGTGTGACGTCATTTTTGGGGTTATGACATCACATGTGGTTGTGTGACGTCACATGGGGTGTGTGACGTCATTTTGGGTGTGTGTGACGTCATTTTGGGGGTATTACGTCACTTGGGGGTTGTGACCTCATTTGGGGTTTGTGACATCAGAATGGGTGTGTGACGTCCCTTTTTTGAGTTATGACGTCATGGGGGGGTTTTGGACATCACATGGGGTTTGTGTTTTTAAACAGGGGGTTTGACGTCTTTATGGGGGTGTGACATCACATGTTTTTTGTGACTTCACATGGGTCTGTGCGTTTTTGGGGGTTGACTCATTGGGTGTTTTTTTAGTCCAAGGGGGGTGTGTGAGCCCCTTTTTTTGGGGTTTTTTGGGATCATTTGGGGTGGGGGATCACTTTGGGGTGTGTGACTAAAAGGGGGTTTGGGGGGGCTTTTTTGGGGGGGGTTTGTGACGTCTTTGGGGGTTTGGGTTCATTTTGGTTTTGAGCCCCCTGGGGGGTTGTATTTCTTTGGGGTGTGCTCAAAGGGGGTTTGGGGGACTCGGGGGTTTTGTGGCATTGGGTTTGTTGACCAGGGGGTTTTTTTGTGTTTTATTTGGGGTGGGGGGCCCCGTTTTTTTGGGGGTTTGACGTCTTTTTGGGGTGTGACTCATTGGGGGTTTTGCTCCATGGGGTGGTGAGCTTTTTTGGGTTTGAATAAAGGGGGGGTTGACTCAGGGGGGTGTACCCAAAGGGGGGGTTTTTGGCCCCCTTTTGGGGGGGTTTGTGAGTCACAGGGTGTGTGACGTTTTTTTTTGGGGTTTGGGAATCTTTTGGGGGGTTTTGTACCAAAGGGGGGTTTTTGGGTTGGCGTTTTTTTGGGGTGTGAGGTCATTTTGGGTTTTGTCAAAGGGGTGTGATTTCTTTGGGTGTGGAGAAAAAGGGGGTTGACATCTTTTGGGGTTTGGGGTTTTCAAGGGGTTTGTGATTTTCATGGGGTGTGGATCTTTTTGGGGTTTTTTTTGGTGGCGTTTTTTTGGGGGGTTGTGACTTTTTGGGGTTGACTCATTGGGGGGGTTTGCGTCCTGGGGTTTTTGACTCATTTTGGGGTGGGGGGGTTTCATTTGGGGGTTTTGCGTACAGGGGGGTTGTGAGCTTTTTGGGGTGGTGATTTACAAGGGTGTGTGACGCATTTTGGGGTTGTGGGTTTTTTTTGGTTTTTTGATGTAATGGGGTGTATTCATTGGGTTTTGTGTGACTCAAATTGGGGGTGGTTGACATTTTTTTGGGGGTTTTTGGGGGGGTCCAGGGGGTGTGTACGTTTTTTTTGGGTTTGAGTAAATGGGGGTGGGAAGGTGGGGTTTTGAGACACAGGGGGTTGGGGACGTCTTTTGGGGTTGTGAATTTGGGGGGTTTTGTGAGTCTTTTGGGGGGTTTTTGGGCTTCAATGGGGTGGTGGGGACTTTTTTTTGGGGTTGGATCACATGGGTTGGGGTGACATCACAGGGGTGTGTGACGCAATGGGGGTGTGCGTCTTTTTGGGGGTTTTTTGATCATTTGGGGGTATTCACATTGGGGGTGTGACGTCTTTTGGGGTTTTGGGTCAGTGGGTTTGTGATCACATGGGGTGGGGACTTTTTTTGGGTTTGAGCAAAGGGGGGGGGTTGTAATTTTAAATGGGGTTTGTGTTTTCACATGGGGGGGGCTTTTTTGGGGGGGGAAAAATTTTGGGGTTTTGGGGGATACAGGGTTGGGTCTTTTTTTGGGTTTGGGGCGTTTTGGGGGGGTTTGTGAGTCCATGGGGTTTTTGGGGGCCCGTTTTTTTTTTTGGGGTTTTTCCCCCGTAAAGGGGGGTTTTTGGGTTTTTAAAAAAAATTAACATGTGGTTGTGTGTGTCATAGGGGGGTGTGTGACGTCTTTTTTGGGGGTTGTGTTGATGTTTTTTTTGGGGGTGTGACATCTTTTGGGGTTAAAAAGCGGGGGGGTTGTGTGACATCTTTTTGGTGTGGATTTTCACAGGGGGTGTTTTGACTTTTTTTTTTTTTGGGGTTTTGGGGAGTCACATGGGGTGTAAAAACATACTTTGGGGGGGGGGATCCCCCGGGGGGTTGTGTTTTTAAAATTTGGGGTTGGGGAGTCACGGGGGTGTGTGACTTCATTTGTGGGTGGATGTCACAATGGGGTGAGTGAGTCTTTTTGGGGGTGTGTGACGTCATTTTTTGGGGGTTAGGGAAATCGCTTGGTGGGTTTGACATAAAAAGGGGGGTGTGAGTAACGGGGTTTTGTGACACATTATGGGGTTGTGACATCACATGTGGTTGGGTGACATCAAGGGGTTTTTTGTGACGTCTTTTAGGGGTTCCCCCTTTTTTTTGGGTTGTGTAAATTCACAAAGGGGTGTGACGTCATCTTGGGGGTGTGGGGTTTTTTTTTGGGGATTTTGTGAGTCACCTGGCAGGTTGATTTTTTCCCCAAAGTGGGTGACGAAAAGGGGGGGGTTGGTTGTGCCCCCCCTTTTTGGGGGGGGTTTTTTGGACGTTTTTTGGGGGGTTCCCCCGACTTTTTGGGGGTGGGTGTGACTTAACAAGGGTTTTTGGGGGGGGGGTTAAAAAGGGGTTGTGTGATGTCTTTTAGGGGGGTAAAAACGTTTTTTTGGGGGGTTTTTTGTATGTCACAAGGGGGTAAAAAAGTTTTTTAAAAGGGGTGTGTGACGTCACTTTGGGGGTATTGCATCACTTGGGGGTTGTGACTCTTTTTTTTTTTGGGGTGATTTTCACAATGGGTGTGTGAGGGCCATGGGGGGGTGCCCCAAAAATTTTTTTGGTTATGACGTCAGATGAGGGGGTGGCCATCACAGGGGGGGTGTGTGTGTCACATGGGGGTTGTAAACGTCATTATGGGGGTGTGACCCACAGGGGGGGGGTTTTGTGACAAAAAATGGCGTCTGTGATGTTATTTTGGGCGTGTGATTTTTTTGGGGGGGTTGTGACGTCACATGGGGTTAAAAACGTCCCTTTTTTTGGGTTTATGATGCCAATGGGGGTGTGAAAAAAACATGGGGTGTGTGACGTATTTTGGGGGGTGGATGCATTTTGCGGTTTTGCGTAGGGGGGGGGTTGTGACGTCATTTCCCCGGTGTGTTGTCACAATGGGTGTGGGACGTCATTTTGGGGGTTTGGGGGGTTTTTTTTTGAGTTTGTTTTTTTCCATGGAGGTGTGACTTCATTGGGAGTGGGTGTGAAAAAAAATGGGGTGTGTGACATCTTTTTTGGGGGGTTTTGGTCCATGGGCTTTGTGACGTCTTTTTTTTTTTTATGAGGGTCACAGGGGGGGGTTTTGTGACACCCTTTTTGGGGTATGTAAAGTCAAAAGGGGTTTTTTAAAAAGTCATTAGGGGGATTTTTTCCATCACATGTGGTTTTTGTGACGTAACATGGGGTGTGTCACGTTTTTTTTGGGGGGGGTTTTGGACTTTTTTTTGGGGGGAATTTATCACTGGGGGTTGTATTTCACATGGGGTGTTTTGGGGACGTCATTAGGGGGGTATGACATCAATGTGGTTGTAAAAACGTACAGGGGGTGTGTGACTTTTTTTTGGGGGGGTTTTGACAAAAAAATTGGGGGTTGTGTGACTTTTGGGGGGGTGTGGGACTTTTTTTTAGGGGTGTATTGGCATTTTGGGGTGTTACGTTTTTTGGGGGGGTTTAGTGATTTAGATGGGCTGGTGCCCCCATTTTTTTTTGGGGTGTCCCGTCACTTGGGGCGTAAAAACTTTTTTTTTTTTTGGGTTATGTTTTAAAATTGGGTGGGGGGACTTCACAGGGGGTGTGTGACCCCCCAAAAATGGGGTTTGTGACGTCATTTATGGGGATATGCATAAAAAGGGGTTGTGGACAAAAATTTTGGGTGTTTGACAAAAATTTTAGGGGTGTGTGATTTGTTTTTTGGGGATGTTGCCCCCACAGGGGGGTTGTGACGTCCCATGGGGGGGTTTTGATGTCATTTTAGGGGGTTTTTTGGGGGAAATGTCTTTGGGGGGGGGTTTTTGGGGCGCCATATTGGGGGTTGTGATTTTCATTTGGGGGTGTGTGTGTAAACAATCGGTGAGTGCGTCCAGGGGGTTGTGTGACGCCCCCTTTTTTGGGTTTTTATGAAATGCATGGGGGGGTTTGACATCACATGGGGTTGTGTGCGCCCTTTTTGGGGGTTTGGGGGAAAATTTTTTGGGGGTAGTGACATCCATTGGTGGTGTGAATCACATGGGGTGTGTGAGTCTTTTTAGGGGTGTGTAAACATCATTTGGGTTGTTTGATGCAAAGGGGTGGGGCTCTTTTTGGGGGTTTTTGGGGGCCCCCTTTTTGGGTTTGGGGTGCGCCCCCGGGGGGGGTTTTGTGACTTCATTCCGGGTGTGTGCCCCCCCCCAAAGGGGGGGGGGGGTTGTGTGACTTTTTTTTTTGGGGGTGGGGCGTCACCTTGGGGGGGGGTGTGATGTCACGGGGGGGTTGGGGATTTTATTTGGGGTGGGGGGGGTTTTTTTTAGGGGGGTGTGTAAACTTTTTTTTTGGGGGATGACATCAATGTTTTTGGGGGTAAAGTAAAAAGCGGGTGTGGCCCCCCCTTTTTGGGGGGTTTTTGTGATTTTTTTTTTTGGGGGGTTTTTGCGTTTTTTGGGGGGTTTTTGTGAGGGCCATTTGGGGTTTTGGGGATACCCCCAATGGGTGTGGCCCCCCTTTTTGGGGTGTGAGGTCTTTTGATTTTGGGGGATGTCAAATGGCAGGGGGACTTTAGGGGGAAAAGTGTGTTTACAAAAAAGGGGGGTTTTGGTGTTTTCCTTTTTGGGGGGTTTTTTTGGGACGTCACATGGGGTTTTTGGGTTTTTTTTTTTGGGGGGTATGACAAAAAATTTTGGTTTTGGGGGGTTTTACTTCACATGGGGTTTTTTTCCCGTCACATGGGGTTGGGGTGACGTCTTTGGGGGGGAAAATTTTTTGGTCATCAATGTGGTTTTTTGGTGACGTCTTTTTGGGGTGGTGACATCATTTTAGGGGTGTGGGTCTTTTTTTTTTGGGCGGTGAAGTCCAGGGGTTGGGGGGACTTCACGGGTTTTTTGTGACGTCATAGGGGGTGTTTTGACTTTTTTTTAAAAGGGGTTGTGACGTTTTTTTTTGGGGGGTTTTTTGATCATTTGGGGGTTGTGACTTTTTTTTGGGGGGTTTGGGGTGATGTCACGTGGTGTGGGTTTGACGTAAAAATGGGGTGTGTGCCCCCCCTTTTTTTTGGGGTATCCCCCGTCAATGAGTGGGGGGGGGAATAAAAAGGTTTTTTTGTGTGTGTCTTTTTGGGGGTTGTGACTTTCTTATGGGGGGGGTTCAAAACATGGGGGGGTGTAAATTACATGGCGTCTGTGTCTTTTTTTTTGGGCATGTGACGTACTTGGGGGTTCTGACGTCACGGGGGGGTTTTTGGGGCCCCCCCTTTTTTTTGGGGGTTTAGGGAAAAAAAAAAGGGGGGGTGTGAATCAGGGGGGGTTTTGGGAAAAACCATAGGGGGGGGTGTGCCCTTTTTTGGGGGGTTTTAAAAAGTCTTTTGGGCTTTGTGACCCCTTGGGGTTAAAAACCCCGGGGGGGGTTTGTGTTTTTTGGGAAAATTTTTTTTTTTTGGGGGGTGACGCCCACATGGGGTGTGTGACGTTTTTTTTTTTGGGTTTTATGACGTCAATGGGTGGTGTGACATACAGGGGGTGTGTGAGGGTCACAGGGGGTTTTGTGACGTAATTTGGGTGTGTGGGTCACTTGATTTTGGTTGTGAGTAATTTGGGGTGTGATGTCACAATCGGTAAAAGGGGACGTCAGGGGGGGTTTGTGTGCCCCCCCATTTTTTTGGGTTATTTTTTCCTTTTGGGGTGGTTTTAAAAACATCAATGGGGTTTTTGTGACGTCACATAGGGGTTGTGACAAAATTCGGGGGGTTGTGACATCTTTTTGTGGTGTGTGACATAAACATGGGGTTTTTTTGTGATTCTTTTTAGGGGGGTGGGATTTTTTTTTTGGGGTTTTGTGTGATGCCCCCAAGGGGTTTTGTGTGTTTTTTTTTTTAAAGGGGGTGGGGGGTTTTCTTTTTGAGTTTGTGACGTAACCTGGCGGGTGTGACCCCCATTCCGAGTGTGTGCCCAAATGGGGGTGTGTAAACTTTTTTTTTGGGGGGGTGCCCCCGTCACTTGGGTGGGGGGATTTACATGGGGTTTTTGTGTGATTTTTTTTTGGGGGTTTTTGGGGGGTGTTCTTTTATGGGGGGTTGTGACGTTTTTTTTTGGGGTATGAAAAAAAATGTGGTTGTGTAAAGTCACATGGGGTGTGGGGGACGTCTTTTTAGGGGTGGGGGATGTCTTTTTTTGGGGTTTTGGTCGGGGGGGGTTTGTGACGTCATTTGGGGGGGTGGGGATGTCAAATGGGTGTGTGACTTTTTTTTGGGGGTTTTGTGGGGGTTTTTTTTTGAGTTTGTGAGTACGGGAGGTAAAAATTTAGGGGGAAAAGGTGTTACGTCAAAGGGGGGTGTGCCCCCACATTTTGGGGGTGTGACCCCACGGGGGGGGTTTTGACGTCATATTTTGGGTTATAAAAAAAATGGGGGGGTGTGACTCACAGGGGTTTGTGACGTAAAATGGGATTTTTGCTTTTTTTAAAAGGGGAAAATGGCACACATGTGGTTGGTAAGGGTCATTTGGGGTGTTTTGTTTTTTTTTTGGGGGGTTTTTTGTGTGAGCTTTTTGGGGGTGTGAAGTAACATGGGTTGTGGGGACATCACATGGGGTTTAAACGTAAAATTGGGGTGTTGACTTTTTTTTTGGGGGGTGTAAAAAACCCCCTTTTGGGGGGGTTTTGCATACTTGGGGTTGTGACTCTTTGGGTTTTGTGATGTCACGTGGCGTGTGTGAGAAAAAGGGGGTGTGTGACAAAAATTTTTTTGGGTTTTATGACTCAGTTGGTGGGTGTGACATCGGGGGGGGTTTTTGTGTGGCACAGGGGGGGGGTTTGTGCGTCATTAGGGGGGGGGACATAACATGTGGTGGTAAAAAGGTCAAATGGCTTCTGTGAGTTTTTTTGGGGTTTTTTTGGCCCCCGGGGGGTTTGGGGTGCGTCACATGGGGGTGTGACCCCTTTTTTTGGGGTTTTTAAGACGCCCACAGGGGTGGGTTTGACATCACATGGGGTGTGTGAAATCACAGGGGGGGTTTGGGGGGGGGTTTTTTTGGGGGGGGTTTTTTTTTTTTGGACGTTTTTTTGGGGGGGGTATTGCCCCTTTTTGGGGGTTTTGCGTTTTTTGGGGTTTTTGGGGTGATGTCAGGGGGGTTTTGGAAAAAGTCACATGGGGTGGGGTGACGTCATTTTTTTTGAGTTATGACGTCAGTTTGGGGGGGTTTTGTGACACACATGGGGTGTGGTCGCCCCCGGGGTTTTTTTGTGAGTCATTATGGGGGGGGGGGCCCATACATTGGGGGTTTTTTTTGTTTTTTAAAAAGGGGGCCCCCGTTTGGGGGGGGTTTTTTTTTGGGGGCATTGACGCCACTTGGGGGTTTGTGTGACTCATTTGGGGTTGGTGTGGGGGTTTTTTTGGGTTTGGTCCTTGGGGGTTGGTGAGTACATGGGGTGTGTGACGTTTTTGGGGGTTTTGACTCCCCATGGGGGTTGTGGGGGACGTCACGGGGGGTTTTGTGACGTCTTTTAGGGGGGGTGACGTCCTTTGGGGTTTTGATATTGGGGGTTTGTGAGTCATTGGGTTTTGTGTTGTCATGGGGTGGTGAGTAAATGGGGGTGTAAACGTATTTTTTGGTTTGAGTAGTTGGGGGGGGTTGTGAATCACTGGGGTTTTGGTGTGTTTCACATGGGGGTTGTGACGTATTATGGGGTGTGACTCAATTTTGGTGGTGTGACGTCAATGGGTCTGTGCGTTTTTTTGGGCTGTGACTATTTGGGGGTTTGGTCACATGGGGGTGTGCTCACTTT
>NW_028147053.1:0-34435 GCF_905368555.1 Meleagris gallopavo
GTTGCAAAGGGTGGATGGCCATTTTATAATCCCCTTTTTCGGGGGCCCCCACTTTCCCCGGGAAGGGTTTTTGGGTGCAGATTTTTGGTTTGCTGAGGGGGGCTCTGGGCGGGTTGGGTGAGATTTTGGGATGAGCGGTGAGGATGAGGAGAGGCAGAGTGTGAGTGGGTCTGTCAGGAAGTGCAGCCTGGTGCAAACAGGGTGCTTGGGTTGAGTGTCAAGGAGCACGGCTATTTTCCTGCCCTGCGTTTGTTGTTCATCAAGAGGATTTGGCAGTTTCCTCGGGGAGCTCCGTGGGCGCAGTCTGTCCTGGGCTGCAGACCTGAGGTGGCAGTGATGAGATTTGCATCCCGAAGGCTAAATTCATGGTTGTCCTGTCCCTGGTGAAGAGATTGTTTTCCAGATTGTCATAGAGGAAAAGAGTGCTTTGCTTTGAGGGAAACAGGGAGATTCTACGTAAGTCGAAGGACCTGTTTGGTTGCACCCATGAATTGGTAGTGTCTGATGTGTCGGCCATGCTGATATCAATTGTCTTAGAAAGATGACGGAAATGAGGAGCGAAGGTGTGAGGAAGCACAGGCTGGTTGGCCTGACGTTAGTCAGTGGGAAGGAGGTGAAGGAAATCCTCCCGAAAGTACTGCCAAACACAGATTGGCTAAGAAATGGTGGGAATGAGAGCCTGGATATACACCCCCAGCGAGTTTCTTCAAGGCGGAAGCGACCATCTTTGATCCGGGGGAGGTGCAGTGCCAGTTGATGAGTTTGCCTTTAGGAAAGGCTTTGAGGCTTCCTCCCATGACATGCTGGTAGGCAAACTGTGAGCAGTCTGCTGAGGTAAGTTTGCACTGAGGTGTCCTTCAAAGTGTCTGAACGCAGGGGTCTGTTGGTCTGAGGCGAGTGGCCCGGAGTCCAGATGTGGTGAGTTCCTAGCTGTATAGCCAAGAGTGGAAAGTGAAGCCAATGCTGTTTGGTATCTTCATTAAGAGCCTGCGTGAAGGGACTGGAATCGATTATGGACAGGCTGCAATTCCTGACTGGGCTTGAGTAGGGCCATTGTACTATAGGAGTAAAGAAAATACTGGTAAGAGAAATGATTCTGTGACCATGTTTGTTGTAACCATGAGAGAATCCTGCCTGGGAAGAGAAGAAATGGAGTGTGTGCTGAGCCAGAGAAGTTGTACGAGCGAGCATGGGCAGAAGGGCCTCAAAGTGGCCAAGAATTTATTAGTGTAGGCGTTGATAAGTTTCTATGTCACGAAGGCTATGTGCTAGCTACCAAAGCTCTTGTGAGTGACATGGTTGCAAGAGGAGGTCTCGGAGCCCCTGGTAGCAGACATGGGCGGTTTTAATGCCGTGTCTTTTGTAGTGGTGAAGTGGAAGGGGCATCAGCGAGGAATGGAGAGGAGGAATCTGAAGCTGGCATGCATGAGATCTTTATTGGGAAAAGACACGGAAAGGAAGGATTCCCCTTGGTGATCGCCAATGGAAAGAGCACAATTTAAGTGCAACAAGAAGTTACTGCCTCATGTTTCCAAGCACATGGGCGAAAGTTTTTCCTCCCTTCTTGTTTCTGCCATGAAAAAGAGGACCCTGGCTGGTGAGCCCCTTTGGGCCCTAGGTGACACAGAACGTGAGGTCAGTGCGTGAGGCCCTTGCAGGGTGCAGGGGGTTGGTGTAGGGGGTGGGGGCAGGCCCCTTTGCAGGGGTACGGGCTCTCCGCCGTTGAAGCAGCCCAGGCCTCCGAAGCCCAAGCCGCCGGAGGAAGGCCCCCCCTCCGGGCGCGAGGGGGGCTGCCCCCGGCAGCGATGAGGAGGACCACGGGGTTTCTGGGGGAAGGAGCTGAGGAGGGTCCCCCGGGAGGGTGACCCCCACGGGGGAGGGCTGGATGACGACCTGGGGGCCTGGCACTGCCTGACACAGGGCTCGTTGCACTGTTAGCCAGCGGGGTGGGTCCCCCACTGCAGGGGGGGCAGAGGGCGAGCAGGGCAGGGTGGGGGTGGAGGGTACCTAAAGAAGGGGGGTTTGGGGGAGTGGAGGGAGTTTTAAAGGGAGGGGGAAACAATGCTTTCCTTCCAAGCGGCAGGGAGGGATGGTTTGGGGTTTGGGGAGCATGACAGAAGGGTGGAAAGGGTGCAAATTTTTTTGGCAGAGGGGAAAAGGAGAGCAAAGCCGGGGGGGGGGCCAAAGGAGGGCAGCGGGGGGGGGGATTTACCGGAAGAGCACAGAGCAGAAGACACAGGAAATGGTGTGGGGGCGAGGCACAGGGTGGCTTTTTTTCGCTGTGTGAGTGCCCGGACTTGGAGAGAGCTTGCGCATGGCTTCATTTGAGCAGGTTTTGCCGCTTGCCAAAGCCTGGTCGTTTTTGCAGCGAGCTGGGGGTTTTCAAAGCCAAAAATTGGGCCAAATCGTGTTTTGGGAAATTTTTTTGTCTTTCCGCCCAAACCTTTTTCCCTTTTTTTTTCCCCCCCTTGGGGGGTTGGGGCTTTCCTTTTTTACCCTGCTGGGAAGTTTTAAGTGGGGAATTTGGGATTTTTAGTCCCCAAAACGGCAGGAAAATGTGAGGGTGTGTTTATCAGGAATGAGGGCCCAAAAACCCCGCGGCACTTTTGGGGGCGGTTTATTTGTTTTGGGCCCTGTTGGTTTCAGGGGGTGGGGCCCCCCCCCTCCCGGCGGGGCCCTTGGGGAAACTGCCTCAAGGGCTTCCAAACTTTGGGGCCGGGTTTTTTTTTGGTCCACGGGAAAACACATTTTCCCCCCTTCCGCGGCCCTTTGTCCCACCCCACTAAGCAGTCTGCCAAACTCCTCTTTTCCCTGGGATTCCCGCATGGGGTGCTGCGGCCCCGGTGTCTACAAAGGGGGCGCCTTTGGGGAAAACCCAGGCTCCTCTGTGTGCCTGGGGGGGGGCAGTCCCTGGGAGGGAAGGAGGGCTGTTTTGCCAGGCCCGGAAGCCCGGGGGCCCCCCGGGGGGGTTTTGTCACAGTTGGGGAAGACTGGGTGGCGCTTTGGGGAAATTTTGCCCTGGGTCCCAGAAAGGTGCCAAATTTCCTTTTCTGTTGCCACCCTTTCCTGGGGTCAACAAGATGAAAGCCTGGGCCCTTTGGGCTGACAGAGTGCCACCTCGCACCTGCCTGGGGGGGATTTTGGGAAAGGAAAGGGGTGCTGGGGGTAGTGGTACCCTTTAAAAAATGGGGAAAAAGAGGCCCCATTTTTGGTCCTGAGGGGAATCCTCGGGAAAAGGAAAAATGGGGTTTTGGGCAGCCGGGAGAAGTGTCGGGAGGGGGAGGGGCCCCAAGGGTGCCAAAAATTTTTGGAGGCGGGGGGAAAATCTTTGCTGAAGGATTCTCTAAAAATTTTGTAGTGACATGGTTGGGGAAGGTTCGGGGACGGTGGAAAAGGGTTTCAACGGTTTTTAGTGGGAGGGGGGGCTCGGGGGGGGGGGAAAGGAGAAAACGTTTTTGCGGGCAGAGTCTTTTTAAAAAAGGGGAAAAACCAGGGTGGTGAAAGGGGAAAGAGAAAATTTCAGTTTGCAAAAAAGAAGGTTTTCGCAACATTTCCCCCTTTGGGGGGATTTTTCCCCAAAAAAAGGGACCAGGTGGGCCCCGGGAAAACACAGAGATGGGTCGTCTGGGGGTTGAGGGTTGGGGGGTTTGGGTTTTTTTTGGGGTGGGGGCGCGGCCCGGGGGTTTTTCGGTGGGGTCTGCCGGTTCCCCCGGTGGGAACCCGGCGGGGGTGGCCCCCCGGGGTAGGGGTCCAGGGGCGGGGGGGTCGATCCCCTTTGGGGGGGGAAATGAGGTGGGTGGGGGGGCCCAAAGGGGGGGGGGGCTTTTTTCCCTGGGGCCCCTCTGCCTGAGGGGGGGGTTTGGGATTTTAGCCTGGGGGGGCCCCCATGGGGGGGGAAAAAAGGGGTGGGGAATGGGGGGGTGGGGGGGTTGAAAAGAAAATTTTTGGTTAAGGGGGGGGGGGGGAAAAAGCAGGGGGGTTTTCCCCCGGGCGGTTGGGGCGTTTGGGAGTGGGGGGGTTGGGGGGAAGCAAAAAGGTTTTTGGGGGGTTTTTGGGAGTGTGGGAGCTTTGGGGGGGGCGGTAAATCCCGGGGGGGGTTTTGAGGCTATTTGGGGGTGCAGGAAAAGGGTCGGGGGTGGGGTGAGGGGCGAGGCCAGGGGTTTTTTGGGTGTGGGCCGGGGGGGGAAAGATTCCCGGGGGCAGCACGTGGCAGCGCTTGGCTCCTGGTTGGTAAGGAGGTGCCCCAGCCCCTTGTTTTTGGTTTTTTGGGTGGTCCCGGGGTACCACTTTGTGAGGTTGGAGGAAAAAGGGGTCTTTTGCATGTTAGTCCCCAGCGGGTGGGCCAAACTCAGGGGAGATGTTCAGTGGGGCTTTGTTTGGGTTTTTGTCCTTTTTGGGTTTTTTTTTTTAGGGAGGTTCCCGTTTTTTGAGGAAAAGGGGTGGGTTTCAGGTATTCCCTTTTTTTAAAATTTGGCCTTTTTTCTGGGAAAAGGGGCCCCTTTTTTCCCCAAGGGTTTTGGGTTTTGGGGTTTTTAAAAGGGTTTTCCCAGGGGGCCCCCAAATTTTCGGGAAAATCTCAGATGTTGAAAAAAAAAAAAACCTTTTTTTGGGTGGTGTCCAAAAAAGGTTTTTAAGCTTGCGGGTCAGGCAGTGTTTTTTTAAATCCAGAGTCTTTGTGGGTTTTCCCTTTTCCATTTTCCCATAAATGTTGGTTGGGACCGGAACTGAAAGAAGTTTTTGGTAAATATGGGGGTGGTTTAAAAATTGTTAGGGGTTGGGGAGTTTTTGGAAAAGGGGTTTGGGGCAAAAAATGGCAAAATTTTGGGGAAAAGTTGTTTCCTGGAAAATCCCCGGAGCTCTGGGTTTTGGGGGGGGTTTGGCGGGAAAAAAAGGTTTTTGTTTGGGGTTTTTGGGGCAGCTTCCCCCCCAAAAAAAGGTTTTGCCCTACCCTGGGTCTTGGTAATTTGGGGGGGTGGGTTATCTTTGTGTGTTCCCACCCATTTCCTGTCTTTTGGCTTAAGGGTTTCCGGGGAAAAGAAGGACCCCCCCGGCTTTGGGGGTGGGGCCGTGGGATAAAGAAAAGGTGGGGTAGGTTTTTTTTCAAAAAAAACCACGGGTTTGGGGGCGGGGGAAAAAGGGGGGGGGGGTTTTTTGGGTGGCGGGAAAAGCAGGGGCCCGGAAAAAGAGGGAGCTTTTTTAAAAAAGGGGCCGCGGGGGGGGGGTTTTATCGTACTTCGGGGAGGGCAGTCAAAAAGGGGGGTTTGGAGGGCCCCCCCAAAGGGGGGGGGGCCCTGGGAGGTTTAAAAAGGGAAATGGGCGGGGGGGGGAAAAGTTTTTGGGGAGGGGGGAGGGTGGATTGTTCGCCGGGAGAAGAGGCCGGGGCCCCTTTGGGGTTCCTCAAATAAAAGGGGTTGGGTAGGGGGGCTTTCCCCCCCTTTTTGTAGTAGGGTTTTAAGGGATTTTTTGTGGGGAAAAGTTTCATTGGGGTTGGGTTTTCAAATGTACCTGAACGGGCTCCCCAAATGGGGGGGTTTTTGGGGGGGTTTAAGTTTTGGGTTTGCGCGGGCTTTTGGGGGGTTTTGGGAAAGGTGGGGTTTGCCCCTTTTCCCCCTTGGTGATTTGTGATTTCGAAAAAGGAGTGGGGGCCCAAAAAGCTGGGGCCTTTAGCCCGCCCGAAATTTTTCAAGGGCCTTTTGTGGGAGGGACCAGTTTTGAGTTCTGATGTTCCAAGAAAGGGGGGAAATTTTGGGGTCCCAGGCTTCACCCCGCATTGTCAGGGGGGGAGGGGTTTTTGGGGGTTCCTTAAAAAATTCCGAGACGTTCTGAGGGGGGAAAAAAAAGGAGATTTAAAACCCCCGTTTTTTTCACTGGTGGCCGCTTTTGGGGGGGCAGGGGAATGAATTTGCTTTGGAAAGCTCAGGCTTCCTGTGTGTGGGGTTTTGACCCCTGGGGGTGTTGTGGTTTTGAAAAGCTGGGTTTCAAAAGTGGGGGGGCGGGCCCTTGGTGGTCGGGGTTGAAAAAAGACACCCTATGGGTATTCTTTAGAGGGGAACCTGGGATTGAGGGCCGGCTTTTCAGTTGTCAAAAAACCGGGGTGATGGGCGGCCCAATTTCCCCCTCAATTTGAGTGGGCAGGTCAACCCTTGTTTTTTTCAATGTGGTAATCAGAGGGAATGCCTCGGTCCCAGAGCTTTTTGAAGTGTTTTTAAGGGGTCGGGGGCCCCCTTTTGGGGGCCCCCGTTTTTTTAAATTTTGATTGTTGAAGTGGAAGAGCTTCCCCGGGGGGGAGGGGGAATTTAAAGGCGCAGTGTTTTTTAAGGAAAAAAAAGGAAAAGGGGATCCGGGGGGGCCAAGTAAAAAAGGGTTTTGGGGTGAAAAAAAAAAAAAAGTTCCAGCCATTTCGGCGGGGGGTTGAGGGTTTTCCCGTTGCGTTTGTCCCCGAAAAGGGGGAGCCTGGGGTGCCCTTGGGGGCCTGGATGAAAAAAGGGAAGGGGCATTCTGGGCCCCCCTTCCCCATTTTTGTTGGGGGTTCCCCCAAGGGGGGTGGGGGTTGGGTTTTAAAGGAGGTAAAAAGGGGCCGGGGGGAAAGGCCCAGGGGGCCTAGGGGCTGGGCAGTGTGGGGGGGATGGGCGGTGTTCTGGGGGGGAAGGAGGGCCCCGGGAGGGTGACCCCGGTGGGGGCGGGACATGGGGGGAAGGAAAAGGGGGCGTTCAGTTTAAAGGGGGGCGGGGTTTCCCCCCTGGGGGCGGCGGGCCCGTGGGGGGCCCGGTGGGGGGTGGGAGGGCTCTGGAAGAAGGGATTTTTTTTGTAATTGGGTTTTAGGGGGGGGGAAAAAAAGTTTTTCCCGGGGGGGATTTTTTGGGGGGGGGGGAGACGGGGGAAAGGCTCGGGTTTGGGTTTAAAAGGGGGGATGGGGGAAAAACCCTGGGGGGTGGGGGGGACGGGGGGTGGGGGCCCGGGAAGAGAAAAGGAAAACTGGGAAGTTTTGGGTTGGGGGGGGGAAGGGGGTTTTTAGGTGGGGGGGGGGCGGGAGAAGCCCCTTGGGTTTGGACAGGGAAAAAAACCCTGTTGCCCCCCAAAAAGGGGTTTTATGGGGGGGAAATTTTTTCCCCAAATTTTTCCCCCCCCCCCTTTTTTTTGGTTTATTTTTTTTTTCCCCTGTGGAGATTGGGGTTTGGGGGTTTGGGAGGGCACTGTGGAGATGTTGGAGGCTTTCCCCCTTTTGCAGGGTGTTGGCCCCTTGTGAGTGTGGACTCTGCAGGGTTTTTGGGTTTGGGGGTGAGCCCCCCGGGCTCCAGGGGTTTTTTTGGATCCGGGGGCTTGGCTTGAGCGCGGGGCCCCACTGGGTCCGCCCCCTTGTTTTGGAGTTTAGGTTGTCGGCAGGGTTGGTGCACAGTTGGTTCCCTTTTTGTTTGAAAACGGTTCGGGGGGGCCCCCGGTTTGGTTTTTTTCCAAGCGGGGGGGCCTGCGGGGGGGTTTTTTTTGGAGGGGGGAATTTGTGGATTTGGGTTTTTGGGGGTTTTGGCCCTTTGTTTTTAAGGGGTTTGGGGGGGTTTTGGGCTTTTTGGAAAAGGGAAAAAGAAGTGGGGGGGGTTTAACATGTGTGGGGGGAGGCGCGGGGGGCCCAAAGGGGGAGCGGCGGGGGGGAGGGGAGGGAAAAAAAGGGAACAAGGCGGGGTTTTTTGTTTTCTTTGAAAGGCATGAGGGGCTTGAAAGCCTGGAGAAGATTGGGGGGAGGGTGTGGCCCCCCCAGAGTCTTAAAGGGGGTTAAAAGCCCCAAAAAATTTTCACAGGGTTTGATTGTTTTAGGCATTTTAAGGTTTTGGGGGAAAAATCTGCAAGTGTTAAAAGGAAATTCACTCGGTAAAGTTCCGGGTTTCCAAATTGTGCCCTGCCCTGGGGGTTGGCCGGTTTGGTTTTCCAAGGGATTTTAAGGGAAAAACCCCCCAAGCCGGGTGATCTTGCCCCGGGGGTTTTTCTTTTTTTGGGGTTCAAAAAATTTCCCTTTTGCCCCTTTGGGACTGTATTTTTTTTGGCGCAGTTTTCCGGGGTTACTGGGGGGGGGGGTTTGCTTTTTTTTTTTTGGTTTTGGGTTTTTGCCAAAAAAAAGCAGGGGGGGCCCCGGATTTGGCAAGGTTTTGCCTTTTTTTTTTGGGGGCCCCAATTCCGGCAAACCGGGTCGGTTTCAGGGTCCCCCGAGGGGGGGGGGAAATTTGTTTTCTGGTGTTAATTTTTCAGCAAGGGACCTTCCTCGCAAAGGGGTTCGCAAAGTTTTTATTGGTTTTCTAATTTTTTTAAAAAACAAAAAAAATATTTAGGAAAAGCCCGGGAAAAATTTTTGGTCCCAACCCCCTGGGTTTTTTAAAATTTTGGCCCCAGAGGGCGTGGGTTTGGAACGGTTTAAAAAGTGTCGGCACTAGGGCTGCTGGATTTAAAAATGGGCAAGCCTTGTGTGTTTTTTTTTAAGGGGAAATGGGGGAGGCAGATTTGGGATATTTGGGGGGGTTTAACATTTGGGGATTTTATCCCCTGGGGTCCCTCCAACTCTTGGGGTTTTTGCCACCCTTTGTTTTTTTCCCGTGGGTTTTTGGTGGCTCGGGTTCTGGTTGGCGGGGGAAAAAAAAGGGCTGGTTTTTTTGGGGCCGTGTTGTGGGGGTTTTTGGGTTTTTTTGGCGGCGGGGGGCTTTTTTTTTTGGGAGCAGGAGCGTTTTGCAAGCGGGTTCGGTCTAGCAAGCTCGGGGTTTTAGGTTTGGTTCCCAAAAATTGGTGGCATGGCCACTGCATTATAAGCCATTTTTGGGGGCCCCATTCCCCGGAAATGGATTTTGGTGAGATGCTTTGGTTTGCTAGTGGGGTTGCGGGGGTTGTGAGATGTGGGATGAGCGTGAGGTGAGAGAGGCGGTGTGAGTGGGTCTGTCGGGAAAAGTGCAGCCTGGTGCAAAGGGGTTTTTGGTTTTTCAAGGGCGCGGCTATTTTCCTGCCTGGTTTTTGTTTCAGAGGTTTGGCAGTTTCCCCGGGGGGGCTCCTTTGGGGTGGTTTTCGGGAAAATGGGGCAATTGGTTTTCCCGAAGGAATTTTTGGTTGTCTTTGGAAGAGTTGTTTTCCTTTTTAAAAAAAAAAAAGGGTTTCTTTGGGGAAAAAAGGGGTTTTACAAATGAGGACCTTTTTTCCCTTATTGGTAAATGTTGATGTGTCGGCCAAGTGATTAATTGTCTTAGAAAGTGCGGGAAAAGAGGGCGAAGGGTGGAGGAAGCACAGGCTGGTTGGCCTACGTTGTGTGGGAAGGAGGTGAAGGAAAACCCCCGGGTATGCCCAAAAAGTTGGAAAAAGGGGGGGGGGGAAACTGGATTACACCCCCAGCTGGTTCTTCAAGGGGAAAACGACCTCTTTGATCCGGGGGGGGTTTGGGCCGTTGGGTTTCCTTTAGGAAAGGCTTTTTAGGCCCCTTGCACTGGGGGCAAATGTGGCAAATTTTTTGAGGTAAGTTTGACGAGGGGGCTTGTTTTTGAAGGGGGTTGGGCGGGCGAGTGGGAGTCAGTGTTAGAGGATTAAACCAAAAGGGGGAAAATAAGCCTCGTTGGGAATTAAGAGTGGGAAAGGGCTGGAATTTTTGGGCGGGTTTTGAGGGGGTTTATTTGGGAGATATGGGGTAAAAAAAATATTTTGAAAATGTTTGTACCCGTTTGTTTTTTTAAATGAAGAAATTTCTGGAAAAGAAGAAAGGGTGGGCTGGCGAGGTTCCGAGCCCCAGGGGGGAAAAATTTTGTGGCCAAAAATTTTATGTAGGGGTTTTTGTTTTTGCCAAAACTTGTGTAGCCCAAAAAAATTTGGGGCGGTAAAGGAGGTTTGGGGCCTTTTTGTGGAAAGGGTTTTTTTGGGGTTTTTTGAGTGGGAATGGAAGGGGCTAGGGGGAAAGGAGGGGGGAAGAACGGAAAAAGGATCTTTAGAGGAAAAAAAAGGGGGAAGAAAAAAGGGGACGCCAAGGGGAAAAGCCCAAATTCAGGCAAAAAAAAGGGTTCGCCTTTCCAGGACGGTTTAGCCCGCCTTTCTTGGTTTTTCCCCCCCCCCCCTGAGGGGGGTGGGCCTTGCAGGGTGCAGGTGGTTGGGTGGGGTGTGGGCGCAGGCCCCTTGGGGGTGGTTGCCCCCGGAAGCAGCCCCGGCCCCGGGGCCGGGGGAGGGCCCCCCCGGGGGGGGAGGGCGTGAAAGGCGCGTGAGGGGGGCCGAGGGGTTTTTTGGGGGGAAAAGGGGGGGGGGGGCCCGGGGGCCGCAGGGGGAGGTGGTTTAGCCCGGGGGTTTCATGTGGGTCCCCCTGAGGTTGCCAGGGGGGTGGGGACTGGGGGGGGGAGGGTTTAGAGGAATGGTTTGGGGTGGGGGGTTTTGAAAAAAAGGGTGTGGGGGAGGGGGGGGTTGGGGGATGGGAGCTGTGCCGTTCCCGGGGGGGGGGAGGGGGGTTGGTTTGGGTTTGGGAGCGAAAAAGGGGGTGGAAGGTGGGTTTTGGGGCAAGGGGGATGGAAAAAAGAGGGGGGGGGGAAAGGGGGGGCAGGGGGGCTAGGCTCCCCGGGGAAGGCGAAGCAAGGAAAGGGGTTTTGGGGGGGGAAACACCGGGGCCCGGGTTTTTGCTCTTGGGGGTGCCCAGGCTTGGGGAGTTGGCCTTTGGGAGCCTTTAAGTTTTTCCCTTGAAAAAGGCTTTGCACAGGCTTTCAGAAAATTGAAAACAGGAAGTTTTTTTTTTCCCCAAGCCCTTTTTTTCCCCCTTGTGGGTGTTTTGTGCTGGCATTTTCCTGGTTTTTTAAATTTGGGTGGATGGTTTACGGTGGAAGGCCCCGTTTTTGGGGGGGGGCCTTTTTTGGGGGGGGGGGCCCCCTCTTTCCCCCTTGGAAATCCTAACTTCCAAGTTTCCTGTTTTTTTTTGGGGAAAATTCCCCTTCCCCCCTTTACCCAAACGTTTTCGCTCCCCTTTTTCCCCATTCTATGGGGGGCTGCGGCCCGTGCCAGATTTAGAACAAAGGGCTCTTTGGGGGGGCTTCCCTGGGGGTTTTGTTTTGCCAGGCAAGCTTTTTTTGGGGGGTTTTGGAATCTGGGCCCGGGATTGTGGGCTCCCAGAAAAGGGCCTGCCCCTGGGCCATTTTTGGGGTCACAAGTGAAGGGGTTTGAAGAGGCCATCCCCGACCTGGGGGGTTTGGGAAACCTGGTTTGGGGGGTGAGTTTGGGGGAAAAAAAGGGGGAAATGTTTTAGTTTTCCCCGCCCTTTTCTTTTTTGGGAAAAAGGGGCCCCGGGTTTTTTGGTGGGAAAAAATTTGGGGTGGGGGTTTCCCAAACCGCTCTTCTGGGGGGTCCCGGGAGGTCCTTCGGTTGGGAACCGGGGGGGGAAAAGAGCATGCCCCGGCCCCGGGCTTGGCAGGTGTCCCCCCCGGAGGGGTTTTGGGCTTGGAAATTTGGGATCGGGTTTGGGAACAAGGCCTTTGGTTTTTTAAAAAAAAGGGGTTTTTTTTGGTTTTCGTTCCCTTAAACCCTGAGGAGGGTTTTTGGGAAAAGACTTCCCTTTTGTTCAAAAAATTTGAGGGGAAAACGGAGAAAATTTAGGTTGGCCCCGTGCAGTCGGGGGGGGGGGGGCCTGCAGAAAGATGGAACGCCCCGTTCCCTTTTTTGGGGGTGATTTTTGGTGGGGTTGGGAGCTGGCGGGTTTTTGGCCTGTTTTTTAAAGGCGAGGTCTCCCCGCACATTTCCCAAAACTGAAAGTGGCCTGGGGTGGGTTGGTTTTGCAGCGTGGGGTTCCCGGGTTTGGGGAAGATCGGTTGGGGGGCCTGATATTTTCTTAAAAAGTGGGTGTGGAGGTCCAGGGGGTTTGAAAGGGGGGGGGGGAAGGGCTAGATGCCCCGGGGGGTTTTTGAAATTTTTGGGGGGCGGGGGTTTGGTTTTCCCTTTTTGGGGGCATTCTGCGGAGCTGAAGGGGCCAAAAATTGCCGATGGGGAATTTTGGGGTCAAAAAATGAAAGGGGGGGCAGAGTTTGGGGAGGACAAATTTTGGGTTTGGGCAGGGGGTTTTTGAGGAGAATGGGTTTTGGGTTTCCCCGTTCCCCCGAAACTTTTTAAAATGGGGGGAGGATTTTTTTATTTTGGGCCGGTGGTTCGGTTTGTTTGAGGAATCAACTATCAGGTTTTTAAAAAATTTCAGTGGGTTTAGGGGAGGGCCTGGGGCCCCCTTTCTTTTGGGGAAAAATAGAGGCCGTTTTGGCCGGGAAAAGGGGGTGCTCTGGGATTTATCTTTGGATTTAAAAAGTGTTAGGCAGGGTGGGAGGGTTTTGTTTTGGTTTTTGGAAGGGGGTGGTGGCCATGAATTTTAAACCTTCTGGAAAAGAAAAATTTTTCCGGTGATGGGGGGGGAAAAGGGGGACGGTTTAACTGAGTTTTGGAAACCCTTTTTTAAATGAAATTTTTTTGGGGGAAGTTTTGTTGATTTTTAATTTGGGTTGAGCAGGGAAATAGGGGGCGGTCCTTTAATTCTTTCGGAAAAATTCAACGGTTTTTTTTGTTTGGGAAGTGTGGGGGGTTTGGGACGGAAAGGGTTTTTGAGGGGAAGGGGATAGGGCTTTGGGAAAAAGGGGGATAAATTTTTTGGGGAGGCTGGAAGCCCTCAGCCCCAAAGGGGTACCATCTTGTTTTGGGGGGGGAAAGGGGCCCCCGGTCCCTGTTGGCCCCCGGGGTGCTTTTAGGGGGAAAATGTGAGCTTTGGAAAGGAAAAGAGAAAAAAAATTTGGGTGGGGAAGGAATTTTTGGAAATAATAAAAAAAAGGGCACCCGGAAAAAAAAACCTGGGCCCTTTGAAAGCAAGGTGGGGGGGCCCCGGGAAGAGAAAAAGGTTAAAAAGTCCCCCGTTGAGATTTTGAGCCCTTTTTGAAGGGTGGGTTGGGGCCCCCCTTTTCTTCCTTTGTTTTTGGGGGAAGAGCCCCTGGTTGAAAGCTCACTGTTGGGGATTTTTCACGGGGGGCCCCTGAGGGGGGGGGTTGCAGGGTGGTGGTTTGGGGTGAGGGGGGTTGGGGGGGGCCCCCGAAAGGGGTTTGGGGGGGTTTTAGAGGGCCCCCCCCGTCCCCGGGGGAGGGTTTTGGGGTGGGGGGGCCCGGGGGGAAGGGGGGGGTGTTCGGGGGGAAAGGGGCAGGTGGGGGGGGGGGGCACGGGGGGGCGGTCACCTGGGAGCCGGCAAAGCCGACCAGGGTTTGGGGGTTTTTCCAGGGGGGGGGCCCCCTGGGGGCGGCGGAGGCCGGCATGGCTTTGGGGGGGGGGTCCCCAAAAAGGGGGTGGGTGGGAGTGGGGTTTAAAAACATTTTTTTCCCGGGGGTTTTGGTGGGGTTTTTCTGTGGGGGTTTTTGGATTTGGGGGGAGGAAGGCTCTGTGCTGGGGAGGGGGTTTAGTTTGGGGGGGTGGTAAAAGGGGGGCAAAGGGTGGGTCCCCGGGGTTTTTCAAGGGGGTTTGGGGGGGTTTTTGGGGTGGAGCAAAAAACCCTTTTTTTTTCTGTTGTGATCCCCGGGGGTTGGAGAGTGCCCTGCGCGGCCACTGTGCTTTACTTTTTTGCTCCGAGCCTGGGTTTTGTATGGGGGTTTTTGGTTTTCCCTTCTTCCCCTTTTTTTGTGTTGGGGAAAGGGCCCTGTCGGTTTTTTTGGGATGGGTTTTGGGGGGTTTTTTTTTTAAAAAAGAGCCAAATTTTGGGGGGTTTGCTTTTGGGGGGGGTTTTGTAAAGGGGTGAGCGGCCCACTTTTGAAAGGGGAAAGGTTTTTTTGGAGGGTTTTCCCGACCTAGGGGGCCCCCTGGGTTTTTAGGGGCTTTTGGAAATGGTTTTTGGGGCCCGTTTTTGTGTGTTATTTAAGTTTTGATTTTCCCCTTTTTTCCCCTGGGGTGGATGCCCCGGCCCCCTTTTGCTTTTAAGGATTTTTTTTGGGATTTTGGGAGCACTTTTTTTTTTGTTTAGCTTTTGGGGTTTAAAGGGGGGAAAAAATTAGGTAAGGGGTTTGTTAGGGGGAAATCTCCGGTGGTTTAAGGGTGCAAGCCCCGGCTGAAGGGGGTTTGGGGTGTGGGGCTAAGCAGGTCGAAACTTTGGGGATGGTTAAGTTTTTTTCTTTGGGGTTTGTATTCAAAAGGGTTTTTTGGGTTCCTAGGGTTAAAAAGGGTTCTGACTTTTTCAGTCTTTAGGCCCCCCCAAAGGCAAGGGGGAACCAGGAATGGAAAGGAAAGGGGGTTTTCCAGGGGGTGTTTGGTTTTGCGAGGTTTGGGTCCAATTTTTTGGGAAAAAAAGGAGCCAAGTTAAAGGGGGGGGGGGGGCAAATTTGGTTTTTGGGGGTGTGGGGCCCTCGGGGGACCCGGTTTCAAGGGACCGTGGAAATGGGTTTTAGAGACCAAAAGGTCAAAGGGCCCAGGACTCGTTAAAAGGTTGGGGAAAAAAATTTTGTAAAAAGGGTCCTGGAGACCCCCTGTCTTAGGGTTAAGCAAAAGGGGGAAAAAGAATTTTTTAAAAGTTGCTTCCGTAAAATTTTTTCAAGGGGGTTTTGGGGAGGTGGAAGAACGTCGAGGGTTGTAAACCCTAACGCTGATTCATTTTGGGTTTTTTTTTTTTTAGAGGCCCCCCTTTTGGCGGGGTGGTCAGGCCCCTTTTTGGGCCCCCATAACCCCCGGGTTTGTTATTTCCCCCAAATCCCCCGGTGTTGGTGATTGCTTTTAGCTGGGCTCCCATGGGGGCTCTCTGGCTGAAAGCCTTTGAAAGTGGAGGGAGGGGGACGGGCCCGGCGGGGCCTGGGGGCCTTTTGGAGGGGCCCCAAAGGGGGGGGAAGTTTGTGCCCCAAGCGGGTTTAAGGTTTTGCTGGGTGGGGCGGGTTCCTCCCCTGGGTGGTTATGGGTGTTTTTTTTTGGGTTTTTTTACAATTTTCCCTTTTTATTTTTTGAGGATGCCCCTTTTTCAGGGGGCCCCTTTTGGGGGTTTTGGGAAACCGGAGGATGGAGGGGAGGGAAAATTTTTGGGGCCAGAAGTGGCTGTTGAAAAGGGGTTGGTTGGCCGGGCGGGTTTTTTTGTGGTTGTTGTTTTGAGGATGGCAGTTCCGGCGTGGAAACTGTTTGGGATTCAGGACCTGTTTGGGGCTGGGAAATTTTTTGAGGCAAAACCCTTTGGTTGTTTCCTGTGGGTATTTTCATGATTGAGAAAGATTTTTGCTTTTGGGGGGGGGGTTTTAAGGTCCCTTTCGGCTGTTTGTTCTTTTTATGGTTTTTGGGTGGGGGTCGGGCCCCCCGTAAAATTGTTTAGAAAATAGGGGAAAAGGGGCAGTTGAAGAGGGGGGGTTGGGAGCGTTAGGGAAGGGGAGGGGTCCCAAGGCCAAGTTGAGAAGATTTTTGGTTTTGCCTGATAAACCCCCATTTTAGGTTTTGGGGGAAAGGGAAAACGTCCGAAGCGGCTTGAGTTTGGTAGGAAGTTGGTCCTGGTTTCCCTGGCAAAAGCAGGGTGCTGTTTTGTGGGGTCTTTTCCTCAGGAAATTTAAAAGGGAAAAAGGCCCGGGTTTTTTTTGGGGGCTTCCCCATCAATTGTGTTTTGTTATTTCAAAAACAAAAAAATGTGTTTGGTATTTCCAAAAAAGGCCAAAAAAAAGGGTTTTAGTTGGAGGCTCATTCTTGGTTTTTTCCCAATGGGAAAGGGGAGGGATTCTTTAAAATGGTTTGTAAGGGTTTTGGGGGTGAGAGATCCGGGGAAAGGGTGGGTGAGGGGGAGGGGTTTCGGGGAAAGAAAGGGGAAGGGGAAGAAAATTTTTGTGTTTCCCTAAATCGGGGGGGGGATGGACCACTTGGAAGGGTGTTTTTTGGCCGGGCTTGGGGGGCCCCGTAGGAAATAAAAAAATTTAAAAATTTTTTTAAAAAAATTTTACCTTTGTGAAAAGGGAAAATTTTCTGGGAGGAAAAAATCTGGAAAGAAAGGAGGGTTTTTGGGGAAAAAAGGGGAAAAAAAATTTTTTGGCAAAGATAAGTTTTGGGGAAAAACCAATGGTTTAAAGGGTTTCGTGGGGAAAATCTTTTTTGGAAGAAGGGGGTGGGGGGCCCTTTTTGGGGAAGTGGGCAAACCAGTTTTGTAAAGGGGGGGTAGGGGTTATGTGAGGTGGCGAGGCTTTAGGGTGCGGTCTTTTTGGGAAAGAAAAAAGGTCCAGGGCGCAAAAAAGGGCACCTTTAAGGCAAGCGAAAAAAGATCGCGCCGTTTCCGGGTCTGAGTTTTTTCCCCCCGTTTTCCAGAAAAAAAAAGGGGCAGGCTGGTAAGCCCGGGCCCTGTGCACAGGCGTGAGGTAGGCGGGGGCCCATGCAGGGGGGGAGGGTTTTGGGGGGGCCCTTTGCGGGGTGGGGCTTGGGTTTTGGAGCCCCCGGTGAAAGGAAACCCCGGGGGTTCCTCCCGGGGTGAGGGGTGGGGGAGCTGAAAGGGGGAAGCGGCGGGTTTTTTGGGGAAGGAGGAAAAAGGGGGGGGCAGGGGGCCCCCCCGGGGGGGGCTGGGGATGGACCGGGAAAAGCCGGACCTGAAAAAGGGTGTTGGGGGGGAGGGGGGGGTTTGGGGCCCCCGGGGGCGAGGCTGAGGACTCTGGGGTGGGGGACCTGGAAAGGGGGTTTTGGGGGGAAGGGGGGGGGGTTGAGGGGTGGGGGCGGTTTTTTCCCCGCGGTGGGAGGTTTTGTTTGGGGGGGTTTCGGGGTGGGGCTCGATTTTTGGGGGAGGGGAATGTAGAGAAAGCCGGTTTTTGGGGGGGAAGAAGGTTTTGGGGGTGGTCCCGAAGAGCACGGCGGAAAAGGGGGGGTTTTGTGGGGGGAGGAGGGGGGCTTTTTCTGCTTTGGTTGGGTTGGGGGTTTTGGGGGTTGGCCGCCCCTTTTTTTTTGGGGGTTTCCCACCAAGAAATCTGAGGGGGGGGTTTCTTGTTTCCCCAAAACCCCCTGCTTTCCTTTTGGGTTTTTTGGGTTTTTCCTTTACCCGCGGCATTTTGGGTGTGATTGGGGGGGGGGCCCCCCAGGGGTGTTTTAAAGGGGTCCGCCTGCGGGGTGTGGGTTCCCAGTGTGCCCGGGTTTTTTTTTAATGCGTGTTTTGTGGGCACTTTTGGGGGGCCCCCTTTAAAAAAACCTTGGGGGGTTTTGTGACCCCGGTGCTTTCTTGAAACGCTGCTGTTGATGGGGCCCCCCTGTTGGGTATTTTTTTTTCTTGAGGGATGTTGCTTGTTTTTTTTTTGTGTCAAGGGTTCCCCCTTTTTTTTGCGTTTTTTGGAAAAGGGGGGCCCCCTCTTTGGGTTTTTTACCCCGCTTGGGCCTGCAAGGGGTTTTTGTTTTTGGTGAGGACCATTTGTGGATGGAGGGGTCCTTTCCTGACCGGGGGTTTATGGGGTGGCCCAAGGGGTTTGCTTTCGGAGAAGAGGAAGGTGAAAGAGGGGGGTTTTTAAATGTGTGGTTTTTGGGGGGTTTTTGGGGGGGACCGGAAGGAGGGAAAACCCCCTTTGGGAGGGGGGAGGGGCCACAAAGGGTCAAATGGGGAGGAACTGTGAAAAAATTAGGGTTTGGCTTGTGCCCGGGGAGGGTTAGGGGGAAACTGAGGGTGGTTCAACTTAAAATCCCGGGGGGAAAATTTTTCGGGTTTATTGAGAGGGCTTTTTTGGGGTGTTTTGAAATTTTGAGATTAAGGAGAAATTTTGTCAAGGGGGACGGGGGGGTAAGGCTGTTTTTTCGTGGATTTCTTTCGGTGGATAAGGCCCGCCTGGCCCCTGCTAAAGGGTTTTTTGGGTGATACCCGAAGGGAGGTGGGGGTTAGTTTTAAACCCCACCCCGTGTATTGTTTTGTTAAAAGGGGGCCCCCGGTTTGGTATTAAAGGTGAAACCCTTTTTTTGGGAAAGGGGAAAAGGGGTTGGGGTGGGGGAAACCTGGTAAAGGTGGGGAAAAATTGGGTGGTGGAAAAATGTAGTTGGACGTTTGAGTTTCCCCCCGGGGATTGGGTTGGACCTTGTTTAGGTTCTTTTCCCTCCCCGGAAGGCGTTTTGGGGGTGATTTTTTTCCGCAGCGTTTTCCTTTTTTTAGGAGGCCCCCTTTTTTCCCCCGGGACCTTTTGTGAGTGTTAAGCCGGGGGTGGCCCCTTCGTTTGGGGGGGGGGGGTTGGGGCAAGGTTTCTGTTCAAATACCCTTTGGGATTGGGGTGGGGGGGGGTTTTGAACTGCGTTCAAAGAGGTGGAACCGGGGGTTTTATCCTGGGGGAGAAAAGGGTTCCTTTTTTGAGGCCCAACCCTTTGTTAAGGAATGTGGGTTTTTGTCTTTGAAATTGGCAAAAATTTTTTGCTGGACTCCTTTCCCTCTGGTGTCCAATTTCTGACAAAAAGATGTGGTAAAATTTGGAAATCCATATGGTTTTTTTTCCTGTGGAATGGGGGTCCATCGGGGGGTTCTCCGAGCCTTTCGGGGGGTTTGTTCTTTTTTTTTCAGTTTGGGTTTGGGTGCGGGGCCGGTTTCCCCGCTGTGGGTTTTTTATTTTTTAGTAAGTTGGGGGGTTTGTCAGGAATGGGGGCCTTTGGGGCTTTTGGGGGGAGAAAGCCGGGGGGTTAAAGGTGAGGTTGGAAAGAAATTTTTTTTTAAAAACCATTAGAAAAACCGGGCCTTTGGGGGTTTTTAGGGGAAAATGGGCGTCCAGAAAAGGGCTTAGGGGGGTCCCAAAAAATTTCAGAGGTTTGCACCATGGGTGGCTCCTGGGGTTTGGTATGGGGGAAAAAAAAGGGAAGGGCCGTCCATTGCTTTTGTGCGTCCTCCCCCCTTTAAACCCCCTTTTTTATTTTGTTTAAAAAAAAATTTTTAAAATTTAGCCGGGGCTTAAAAAAGGGGGGGGGAGGGAAACCGGGAAAGGGTTTTTTTTGGGGGGGGGGGCCAGGGGCCAAAAGGGTTTGTAAGGGGGTGGTCTGGAGGTGAGGGTCCGAAGGGGGATTCAGGTGAGGGCAAAGGGGGCAAAAGAAAAAAGGCGGGATGTTCAGGTTTCCCAAAAGGGGGGCCCCGGGGGGGGGGGGGACCGAAGGGAAGTGCCGTTTGTGGGTTGAGGGGGGGGTAGTGTGAAAACAAAAGGGTTGTGGGGAAGCTGTGCCTTTTGGGGGGAAAAAAGGAAAAAAAACTTGCCCGGGGGAAGGGTTTTGAAGCGGGGAGTGTTGTTGGAGGAGCCCGAGAAGAGCCAATGGAAGGTGCAAGGAGGAGTAAAAAATTTTGTGAGAAAGGCCCGCGGAAAAGCTCTTGTGTGGGCCGGGGGTTGGGGCCTTTGAGCAGACTGCGGGGCCCTTTTTGGGGTTTTTGAATGGGGGGTTTTAAAATTTCCCTTTTTTTGGGAAAATTTACGGCAGATTTTTTGATTTTTTGGGGAAAAATTTAAGGAAAAACATGGGGGTTTGAAGTGGAAAAAAACATTAAAAAATGCCCTTGCTAGAGCAAGTTTGTAAAAACACCGGGTTTAGGGAGGTTGGGGGTTGGACCCCCTTCACACCCAATTTTTGTTTGGTGTTTGGGAAGACTTTAACCGGAAAAAGGGGGGAATCTGATGGGATTCAAATTTTTTGGGGAAAAAAGGGGGAAAAAATTCCAATGGTGTGGCCAATGGAAAAAAACCTTTAGCTAAAAAAAGGGGGGTTTCCATTTTGTTCCCCCCTGGTTTTTGATTTTTTTCCTGCTTGTTTTTTTTTGTTTTGGGGGGAGCTTTCTGTGACCCGGGCCCAATCCAGGGGAGGTAGGGGGTGAGGCCCCCAAGGGTCGGGGGTTGGTGTAAAGGGGGGGGGGCAGGTTCGGGGTGGGGCTGGGTTTTTGGAGCGGTCCGAAGAGGGCCCGGGGGGAATCTGGGCCTAGGGGGGGCCCCCGGCAGCTTGAGGGGTTCCCCGGGGTTTTGGGGGGGAAGGAGTGAGGGTGGGTTTCAGGGGTGCCCCCTTTTGGGCCCCCGGGGGACGATTTAAACCCGGGCCTAAAGGGCCCTGACTTTAGCCGGGGGTGGGGCCCCCTGCGGGGGGCAAGGGTTTTAAAGGGGGCTGGGGGTGGAGGGCCGGAAGAAGGGGTTTTGGAGCAAGGGGTTGGGGGTGGGGGGTATTTTTCCCGGGTT
Source organism: Meleagris gallopavo (assembly GCF_905368555.1). Lineage (NCBI taxonomy): Eukaryota > Metazoa > Chordata > Aves > Galliformes > Phasianidae > Meleagris > Meleagris gallopavo. The sequence goes on from NW_028147053.1 coordinate 20,103, forward strand.
TTTGGGGGGGTTGGGTCGGGGATTGGGTTTTTAAGGAGGAGAGGGGGGGGAGGGGGTTAAAGCGGGCAGGTGGGGAAAGAAAGGTATTTTGGGGTTTAGGTACCTGGAGGGGGAAAAAGGGGAAACTTTAAGGGGGGTTTTAATGGGCGCAGGTTTTCTTTTAAGCTGTTTTGAAGTCCTGGGGTTTTAAACCCGGGGGGTTTTAAAGGCTTTTCCTCACAATTTTTATTTGGGGTGTTTTTTTAGCGTCTCCTTTTTGCTCCTTCTTTGAGGGTGCCATTTTTAAAAAGGGCCCGTGGAATAAGGAGGCGAAGGCTTGCCCCCTGTATGGAGGGGAAGTTGGAAAGCAGAAAGGGGCCCCCGGGTTTTTTAGGATTGCTTGCCCGTGCAAGCTTTTTCCTTTGGGGGGGATTTTAATTCGGTTTTTAAACAGGGTTTTTTTGATTTTTTTTGGGGGGACTTCCCTTTCAGGAATTCCCAGTTAGCAGGGGAACCAAAGGGGTTTTTCTAGGACCAATTTTTTCAAGGGGGATTTTTTAAAAATTTTAAATTTTTGGGGGGGTTGTGTTGAGGGCTGGCCGGGGGCCGGACCCCGGAGGGGGGGTGGGTTGATTCTGCTTCTAACGTGCCCACCCTAGGTTTTTGTTTGGAAAATAAAAATATAAGAAGACTAACCAAGTCATCCCTGGGGTTTAAAAGGGGAAATTTTTGTCTGTTCCGTTTTTTTTTTCGGGGGAGGGGGGGGGGGACCCCGGAGTGGGGCCCCAAAGGGGGGGGGAGGGGAGCCCGTTTTACCCTTTTGGGAATGGAGGGCCGGAAGGCTGGGTGCCATGGGGAGTAAAGGGGGGGGGGAAATTTCCCCGGGGGAAAATTAGGGGTGGGTTTTTAAAAAAAAGCACTAAAACTGCCGGCTTGAGGTTTGGCAAAGCAGATTTACCTTTTTTACAAAGGGCCCGGGGTCAGGGTGGATTAGTTTTGGGTGGTTCCCCCAATTTGGGTACTGTTCCACTCTTTTGTTCCCCCTTCCTCATTGTTTAGTTTATTTTTTTCCCCTCGGGGTTTTGCCCCGGCGGTACCCGCTTAAAAGGTGAGTGGGAAAAAGGTCCGTTTTTTCGTGCCCGGAGGGCCTCCTTTTGGTTTTTTTGAGGGTTTGGAGGGCCAAGAGAGGGGAGGGGTTTTTTTAAACAGGACCGCCTTTTAAAAAATTTTTACGGAATCCCCTGTCCCAAGTTGGCCGGATTATTGGGTTTTGGCAATGTTCACCCCGCTCCGCGCTGTGGGGAAATCAAGACCCTTGTGAGTTCTGAACAAATTTTTTAAGATTTCCCTTTCGGGAACAAATATGTGCCCCGGGAAAATTGGGAAAGAATGGGAAGGCAAAAAACCCCCTTTGAGGCCCGCTTTTGGAGAAAACCATGAAAAGCCCAGGGAGGGCCCAAGCCCTGTTCCAAAAAGAGGTCGGCCCCCAAAAAACCCCCGGGAAACAAAAGGGTAAAACTGGGGAAAGGCAAGTTGGGGGGAAAAACTGGAACGCATCCCAAATTTTGAGGGGAAAGGGGGGGAAGAAATCCAAAAATGCCTAAAAGCACCTTAAAAAAAAAATTTCTTTTTAAGGCATTGCCCAAATTTTTAAACCCCCTGTCTTCTGAAAGGGGTTGGGAAACTTTCTGGCCCTTTGGTGCACAAACCCTTTGAAAAAAGGGGGGGTTGCGTGAGGGTTTTAAGTTTTTGTTTTTCCTTAAAGGTAGTTTTTCCCCCCGGGAAACCTGAAAATTTTTGAAGCCAGCGGGGGTTTTTTGGTCCCTGCTGAAAGTGGGAACAGCTATGGGAAAAAAGCTTTTTGGGGATTTCGGGCCAAACCCGGTTTTAGGCTGTTGGATTTTGGGTCCTTCCCAAAAAAAAAAAAAACCAGTAAATTTTACATGGGCCCGGGGAATTTTTCGTGGGAAAAAACTTGTTTAAAACAAAAGGGTTTTGAGTTTTTTGGAAATGCGCCTCCCCCCTGGGGGGAAGTTGGGGGAGAATTTCGGAAGGAAAAAACCCCGGGCAAAATGAAGCAAGGGGGGGCCAAAAAGGCCCTTCAGACCACTGGAAGCCCGAGGAACACCCCAAAATTTGGGGCCCCCCGGCCTTTTGGGGCCCCCCCTTTAAGCTGCCTTAGTCCACCCCCCCCAAATTTTTCCAATTGGCCCCGCCCTGGAGAACGTGGGGGGGGCAGCCCAAACAAAATTATGAAGTGGCGGTGAATTTTCAACAACATTTCTTTTCTTTTGGGGATACCCCAAGGGGGCCCCCTCCCGGGGTTTTTGGGGGGCCCCCAGGAAGGTAAGGTTGTTGCTTGCCGGTAAGCCCAAAAAAAGATTTTTTCCTTTTCTCTTTCTTTTCCACTTTGTAAAATGTCATAAATTTAAAAAAAATTTTTTCCCTCTTGAACCCTTTCGCATGGGGCCCCCCCCCTGGGCCAATTTCTCCCGGGAAAAACCCAAAACCCTGCCCTTTTTTTAAAGTTTTGCAACCCCTTTGTTTTTCCCCCCTTTGAAACCCCCTCCAAAGCCCCTGCTTTGGGTCCCCAGGGGGTTTAACCCCCTGGAAAATTAAAAAATTTTTTTTTTTGGTTTTTTTTCTTGGGGGTATGGGTGATCACCCTTTTTCAAAAAGGCCGGGAAAGGGAAAAAATAAAAAGCCCCTTTTCCCAAAAATTCTAAAATTGAGGCCCCCGTTTTAAAAAAAGCAGGGTTTTGAAAGTTTTTTTCCCCAAAGAAAAAGGGGCCCCCCTTTGAAAAACCCCCCAAAAAACCCAATAAGCTCAAAGGGAAAAATTTTGGGGGGAAAGGGGGGGGAGCCAAGGGCAAAAATTTGGTCTAAGCCAAAAAAAAGGGGAAAAAATTAAGATGTGGAAGGGTTTTTACTCAAAAGTGGACAAAAGACGATGATACAAAGTTTTATATGGGGGAACAACCCCCTGCAGGCTTTACAAGCCTTCCCCCTGCCCAGAGGTTTAAAACTCCTCAACCAAAAAACCCGGGTAAAGGTAAAAAAAAAATGGGGGTTTTGGGGGCTGCCCCATTGACCCTTTTTGGGGTTTGGGGAGAAAGGGGCCTTGGCCTGCGCAGAGGCTTAGGTGGACCAAGAGTTAAAAAAAAGGGCCCCGTGTCCCCCCAACCCATTTTGGCTCTTTGCCTGTGTCTTCCAGGGGGTTTCACCCCGGGGGTTTTTTGGGAACCCCCGGCTTTCTCTCCTTCCCTTTCCCCCAAATTTTTCAGCCCCCCCCTTTTACCCCAAACCCCCAAAAAAATCCTCCCGGCGGGGGAAAAATTTTTCACTCTCAACTCCCTCCATCACCCAACAGCCTCTCTTTCAGGTACCCTCCACCCCACAGCCATGTCCTGCTACGACCTCTGCCGCCCCTGCAGTGGGGGACCCACCCCGCTGGCTAACAGCTGCAACGAGCCCTGTGTCAGGCAGTGCCAGGACTCCCAGGTCGTCATCCAGCCCTCCACCGTGGTGGTCACCCTGCCGGGACCCATCCTCAGCTCCTTCCCCCAGAACACCGCCGTCGGATCCTCCTCATCAGCTGCCGTGGGCAGCGCCCTCAGCGCCCAGGGAGTGGCCATCTCCTCCGGCGGCTTCGGCTTCGGAGGCCTGGGCTGCTTCAACGGCGGCAGAGCCCGCTACCCCTGCTAAGGGCCTGCGCCCACACCCTCACACCAACCACCTGCACCCTGCAAGGCGCCTCACGCACTGACCTCACATCTCTGTGTCACCCATGGTACATGGGCTCACCAGCCATGGCTCCTCTTTTCATGGCAGAAAACAAGCAAGCAGGGAACAGCTTCAGACCATGCTGCCTGGGAACATGAGCGCAGTAACTTTCTTCTTTCTTTGCAGCTTAAATTGTGCTCTTTCCACTTGGCGATCACCAAGTGGATCCTTCCTTTTCATGTGTTTCTCTCAATAAAGATCTTATGCATGTCAGCCTCAGATTCCTCTTCTTCATTCCTTCGCATAATGTCCCTTCCACTTCACCCATTACAAAGACACGGCACTGCAAACCGTCATGTCTGCTACAAGAGGGCCCCAGACCTCCTCTTGTCACACACAAGAGCTTTGGTGCCTAGCAAATGGCCTTCATCACATTATAAGTTATATATACTCCTACACTGATGCAGTCTTGGCCCTCAAAGGGCTCTTCTGCCTGTGCTCTCTCATACAACATCTCTCGGTCAGTGCACACTTGATTCCTTTTCCTCCCAGGCAAGATTTTCTCCTATTTACAACAAATATGGTCACAGAATCTTTCCTTCATCAGTATCGTCTTGATTTCTTGATTTCACTACAGCGGCCCCGCTCAAGCCCAGGCAGGAACGGCAGGCTATCCACAGTCAGGTCCACTCCCCGCGCCCAGGCTTTTAGTGAAGAACACTGAACGTCCTTCTGTTCACTTCCCTTTCATTCGCTTCCCAGTCCTGGCCTCTACAACTCTGAACTCACCACTTCAGGACTCCGTGTCACTCGTCTCAGACCACCAGACCTCTACATTAAGCCACTATTAAAAGCACCTCGGCCTCCCCTCAGTCTCCACTTGATAGAACAAACCATGCAACCTGAGTTCCTCCAGACTCTACACCATCTTTGTAGTCCTCCTTTGGAAACTACTCAATAGTTTCACATCCTTTTTGTGTTGTTGAAGACAAAACTAAACACAAGGTTTGAGGTGAGGATGGAGCAGCACAAAGCAGAGTGGGACAGGCCCTTCCCTGTCTCAATTCCAGTGCAGGGCTCAATGCACCCCAGGCTACAGTCAGCCCTGTTGGCTGCCAGGGCACACTGCTGATTCAGATTCATCTGGCCATCAGCCACAACCTCAAGACCGCTTGGGCTGGAGCTGCTTTTCACTCTCTCCTACCCAAATCCTCAAATGGCCAGGGCATTCTGGAATCAGGTGCAGAATCCAGCACGTCCTCTTCTTCAACTTCAGGCCATTGGTGACGGCCCAGCCCGCTGGTCTCTCAACAGTTCTCTCCAAGGCCTCCCTATTCCTGACAGGGTCAACTGCTCCTCCCTACTTACTGCAATCCACAAACTTCTTGCTTGGTGCGCAACCGAGCCCCGCATCCAGACCACTCAGTACAACATAGAACAGAACAGACTCAGAAATGGAGCTCTGGAGAATCCCACAGCCGACTGGACACCTGCCTGATGTAACCACATTGGAAAAAAGCATGGGAGTTGGACTTTGGGGCCAACAGTTCACTCAACACATCGTGTATTTGTCTAGAGATGTGCTGGGCGTTATCACCAGAGGGATACGGAGTCAAACAGCATGAAAATCTTTGCTCAAGTTCATAGACTTCCTTCAACGGGTAGTTGAAGGAACAGGTGTGCAGGTGGTTATTACATCTGTACCTTCAGTGGCAGGAAACGATAATGGGATGAGCCTAAAAACCCATCTCTTGAACAAATGGCTTAGGAGTTGGTGCAAACGCAGGAGTTTTGGTTTTTTTCATCATGGGGCAATTTACTCGGCACCTGGCATGATGGCTGCAGATGGATGCAGCCTGTCTCCACGGGGAAAGAGGGTTCTAGCTGAGGAACTTGCGGGACTTATTGACAGGTGTTTAAACTAGGTATGAAGGGGGTTAAGGGGACAAAATGTGGACCGCTGGAACTGAGGGGGCAGTTCGAGGCTCCAAACAGAACTTGATGGGTGGAGACAGTGGAGTTCAACGGCTTGGAGAAAGGTGGAGGGATGCTGCTTCTCTGAAGTGCCTGTATACTAATGCTCGTAGCATGGGGAATAAACAGGAAGAGCTGGAGTTCTGCGTGCGGTCGCGAGGTCATGATCTCATCGCGATCACGGAGACGTGGTGGGACAGCTCGCATGACTGGAATGTTGTCATGGAGGGCTATGTGCTTTTTAGGAAAGATCAGCTGGCTAGGCGGGGTGGTGGAGTTGCTCTTTATGTGAGAGAGCAGCTAGAATGTATTGAACTTCACTTGGGGGAGAGTGATGTAGCAGTGGAGAGCTTATGGGTGAGAATCAAGGGGCAGGCTGGTAAAGGTGACACTGTTGTGGGTGTGTACTACAGGCCCCCTGATCAGGATGAGGAGGCTGATGAGGCCTTCCAAAAGCAACTGGATGTAGCGTCACGTTCCCAGGCACTGGTGCTTATGGGGGACTTCAATTATCCAGATATTTGCTGGACGACCAACATGGCCAGGCACGCACGGTCCAGACGGTTCTTGCAGTGCGTTGAAGACAACTTTCTGATGCAGGTGGTGGAGGAACCGACGCGGGGAGGGGTGTTACTGGACCTTATTCTCACCAACAGGGATGGACTTGTTAAGGAAGTAAAGGTTGGGGGCAGTTTGGGTTGTAGTGATCATGAGATGGTGGAGTTCAAGAAGCAAAGCAATAAGTAGGATTGCTACCCTGGACTTTAGGAGAGCCAACTTCAATCTCTTCCGGGACCTACTTGGAGCTATCCCGTGGGCTCGGGTGTTAGAAGGTAAGGGGGCCTCTGAGAGCTGGTCAGCATTTAAACAGCTCTTCTTCCAAGCTCAGGATCGGTGCGTCCCTGTGAGCAAGAAATCGGGAAAAGGTGGCAGGAGACCTTTGTGGATGAGCAAGGAGCTCATGCGCAAGCTCAAAGGAAAGAAGAAGGTCCATGAAATGTGGAAAAAGGGTCTGATCACTTGGGAAGAATATAGGAATGTAGTCAGGGCCTGCAGGGATGCAACGAGGAAGGCTAAAGCCCGTCTGGAGTTGAATCTAGCTAAAGTGATAAAGGATAATAAAAAAGGCTTATTCAAGTATGTTAACAGCAAAAGGAAAACTAGAGAGAATGTGGGCCCCTTACTAAGTGAGAGGGGGGTTCTGGTAACGGGGGATGCTGAGAAGGCAGAGATACTGAATACCTTCTTTACCTCCGTCTTCAGTGAAAAGGCTCTCCCGCAGAAATCCCACACCCTGGAGGTTAGTGAGAGGGTCTGGGGAATGGGAGACTTCCCTTTAGTCAGGAAAGAGGATGTGCGTGAGCGCCTAGGCAGTACTAAGGTCCACAAGTCCATGAGACCTGATGGGGTGCATCCACGTGTGCTGAGAGAGCTGGCGGAGGTCATTGCCGAACCGCTCTCCATCATTTTTGAGAGGTCCTGGACAACAGGGGAGGTCCCTGAAGACTGGAGGATAGCCAATGTCACTCCGGTCTTCAAAAAGGGCAAGAAGGAAGATCCGGGTAATTATAGGCCTGTCAGCCTCACCTCCGTCCCTGGAAAGGTGATGGAACAGCTTGTGCTGGACACCATCTCCAGACAGCTGGGAGAAAAGGAGGTTATCAGGAGTAGTCAGCATGGGTTCACCAAGGGGAGGTCGTGCTCAACCAACTTGGTGGCCTTCTATGATGCTGTCACATGCTGGGTGGATGGGGGAAGAGCGGTAGATGTAATCTACCTTGATTTTAGAAAGGCGTTTGATACTGTCTCCCACGACATCCTTATAACAAAGCTGAGGAAGTGTGGGATAGACGAGTGGACAGTGAGGTGGGTTGAGAACTGGCTGACTGGCAGAGCGCAGAGGGTCGTCGTTGGCGGTGCAGAGTCTGGCTGGAGACCTGTGACCAGTGGTGTCCCCCAGGGGTCTGTGCTGGGTCCGGTCTTGTTCAACATCTTCATCAATGACCTTGATGAGGGGATAGTGGCCACCCTCAGCAAGTTTGCTGATGGTACGAAGTTGGGAGGATTGGCTGACACGCCTGAAGGCTGTGCTGCCATTCAGCGAGACCTGGACAGGCTGGAGAGCTGGGCAGTAAGAAACCGGATGAAGTTCAACAAAAGCAAGTGTAGGGTCTTACACCTAGGGAGGAATAATTGCATGCACCAATACAGGCTGGGGGATGAGCTGCTGGAGAGGAGCTCTGCAGAGAGGGACCTGGGCGTCCTGGTGGACGACAGGTTGGCCATGAGCCAGCAGTGTGCCCTCGTGGCCAAGAAGGCCAATGGCATTCTGGGGTGCATTAAGAAGAGCGTGTCCAGCAGGTCGAGGGAGGTGATCCTCCCCCTCTACTCTGCCCTGGTAAGGCCTCATCTGGAGTGCTGTGTCCAGTTTTGGGCTCCCCAGTACAAAAAAGACAGGGATCTCTTGGAAAGAGTCCAGCGGAGGGCCACAAAGATGGTGAAGGGCCTGGAGCATCTCCCCTATGAAGAAAGGCTAAGTGAACTGGGTCTGTTTAGCCTTGAGAAAAGAAGACTGAGAGGGGACCTGATCCAGGTTTATAAATACCTGAGGTGTGGCGGCCATAGTGGTGAGGCCAGTCTCTTTTCAGTGGTACGTGGAGACAGGACGAGGGGAAACAGACATCAGCTGCAGCATAGGAAGTTTCGCACGAATGTGCGTAAGAACTTCTTCACGGTGAGGGTGACGGAGCACTGGAACAGGCTGCCCAGGGAGGTTGTGGAGTCTCCTTCTCTGGAGATATTCAAGTCTCGCCTGGACGCCTACCTGTGCGACCTGGTGTAGGGAACCTGCTTTGGCAGGGGGTTGGTCTCGATGATCTCTAGAGGTCCCTTCCAACCCCTACAATTCTGTGATTCTGTGATTCTGTGAAAAGAGCATCCTGATGTGATGAGTCCATATTAGTTTCAGCGAAGCTGGGAAGTGAGACCAGTGCTGTTCAGTATCTTCATAAAATGCCTGGGTGATGGGACTGGACCTCACTGTGGACAGCCTGCTATTCCTGAGTGGGCTTGGGCAGAGCAGTGGTCCTATCTGACTTTGTTTGTACAACTGTAGATAATATGTATGAGAGGAATGCCATCTGCTAGCCAGCAATGCTCTTGTAAGAGACACGGTACTGAGAGGAGGTCGTGGGGCCCGTTTGGACCCAACACGTTCATTTCTAGAGCCATATCTTTGTATTGGTTGAAGTGGTAAGAGCTTTAAGCAACGGAATGAAGAGGAGGAATCTGAGGCTGGCATGCATGAGATCTTTATTGAGGAAAAGACACGGAAAGGAAGGATCCACTTGGTGATGGCCAAGTGGAAAGAGCACAATTTCAGCTGCAAAGAAAGAAGAAAGTTACCACGCTCATGTTCCCAGGCAGCATGGTCTGAGGTTGTTCCTGCTTGCTTGTTTTATGCTATGAAAAGAGGAGCCATGGCTGGTGAGCCCTTGGGCCATAGGTGACACAGAGACGTGAGGTCAGTGCGTGAGGCACCTTGCAGGGTGCAGGTGGTTGGTGTGAGGGTGTGGGCGCAGGCCCTTAGCAGGGGTAGCGGGCTCTGCCGCCGTTGAAGCAGCCCAGGCCTCCGAAGCCGAAGCCGCCGGAGGAGATGGCCACTCCCTGGGCGCTGAGGGCGCTGCCCACGGCAGCTGATGAGGAGGATCCGACGGCGGTGTTCTGGGGGAAGGAGCTGAGGATGGGTCCCGGCAGGGTGACCACCACGGTGGAGGGCTGGATGACGACCTGGGAGTCCTGGCACTGCCTGACACAGGGCTCGTTGCAGCTGTTAGCCAGCGGGGTGGGTCCCCCACTGCAGGGGCGGCAGAGGTCGTAGCAGGACATGGCTGTGGGGTGGAGGGTCTCTGGAAGAGAGGGTGTTGGGTGAGTGGAGGGAGTTGAGGGGTATGGGAAGCAATGCTGTTCCGTCCCCAAGCGGCAGGGAGGTATGATTTGGGGTTGTGGGGAGCATGACAGAAGAGGTGGAAAGGCTGCAGAGTTTGTGGGCAGAGGGGAATGGAGAGCAAAGCCAGGTGGGGTGGCCAAAGAGGGCAGCGGGGGGTGCAGCTCACCTGGAAGAGCACAGAGCAGAAGGCGACAGGAGAGTGGTGTGAGGGAGCGAGGCACAGGGCCGGCTTTTATGCTGCTGTGTGAGTGCCTGAGGGCCTGGAGAGAGCCTCTGCGCATGGCAGCACTGTGCAGAACGCTGCTGTTGCATGCCCAACCCTGAGAAGTCATGAGGTGGGGTGTCATTGTCTTCCCACAACACTTCCTTTTCATTTCCTTGTGTTGTGGATTTGATCCTTTGACCCTGTCGGCATCTTTGGGTGTGACTGGAGTGTTGAGGAAGGCGCATCTCGTGGCAGATGTTGGAAGGCTTGTCCAAAGCTCTGCAGGAGTGATGTGGTCTCCTCAGTGATGCCATCGTGTGCTAGTCATGCAGTCGTGTTTGTGGCCACTTTGTGAGGTGCAGACCCCATTCCAGGCATCCTTAGAGGGCTGTTCTGTGATTCCCAGGTGCGTTTGGCTTGAGACGCTGCTAGTTGCACTGCGCTGCGCTCCCTGCCTGCCTTCGACTTAATTTGCTTTCCTTGAGCTTAGTCGTTGTCTTGTGCATTGGGTGTGTTGTGTCAACATGTTGGTTCCCCTTTTGCTTTGAAAACTGTGTTCTGGAGAAAGGAGGCAGCCTGTCTTGTGTTGTTTCACAAGCGTTGGGCCATGCAAGGTGGTTTTAGTATATTTAGAGAGAGGAGGGCAATTTGTGGAGTTGAGATTTTGGGGTCCTTTCCTGGACCTTTGTGTGTTAATGGGTGATGCAGCCATGAGCCACTTCATGACATCTTCTGGAGAAGACGGAAGAAAGTAGAAAGAGGGCTGTTCAACTGGATGTGCCTAGGTGTGTGAGGCCTGCTGGGTGTCACCCAGGAATGCAGAGGGAGCTGTGCGGAGTGGGTCCAGAGAGGGCCACAAAGGAGATCAAATGGCTGGGTTGCGTTAACTTTAAAGAAAGGCTGATGGAGTTGGGCTTGTTCAGCCTGGAGAAGAGTTGGCTCCAGGGAGATCTGAGTGTGGCCTTCCAGTGCTTGAAAGGAGCTTACAAGCAGGAGGAGAACCAAATTTTTACAAGGTGTTATAGAACATTTTAACGGGAAGAGTGGAAATTTAGTTTAGATGTAAGGAAGAAATTCTTGTCTCTGGTGCTGGTGAGGTCCTGGCACAGGCTACCCAGTCAACTTGTATGTTCTTCATTCCTGGGGGCATTCACACCCACGTTGGATGGGGCCCTGTTGGGGTGCAGTCGGCCCACAGAAGAGATAATGGTTAAGATCCCCTGCAACCTTCACCGTTCCATCTGTCTATAATTGTATGATTTGAGGCTGTCTCCCATCCCACGCTCATCCAGGAGCTGAGCCAATGTGGGTTAGACAAGTGGAGAGCGAGGTGGACTGAAAGCAGCTGGTGGAAGGAGTGTGCCCAGAGCCTTGTGATGGAGGGCACCAAGTGTAGTTGGAGGTAAGTTCCTCATGCTTACCAGTGGTCTGTTAAGGATCTCCTCTCAATGCTGCGTGCTACTCTTGCTTCACGTAGTGTTGCTTGTCATCTGTTATGTGTTGTTCTTCCAGCAATTCTGCCTTTTTGCGTCCTTGAGGACGTGTCCATTTGGCACTGGCGGCACGTTCCAAGTGAGAATACTGGAGGGCAGAGGAGGGATTTGGCATGTTTGTGTTTGAGTATGCGGAAGATTCTGTGTCCAAAGCACAGAACAGGAGTCAGCGAGGTCGCGGCTCGGCACTTGTGCAATCTGGTTTGTGCCTTTGTTGTTAGAGGAGTTCCCAATTCCAAGCAGCCGTGGAAACCTGGTCTGGCCATTCAGGGTATCCCAGATCGGAGAAGTTGGCATTTGTTTTCATGAGCTGATTACCCATCTAGTTCAGCAAGGGATCCTAATAGACCTACGTTCTAAGGACTTCTGCAAAGATTTTCATTGGTTCTCTCCGTATGGTTCTGGAGACAATGTCTAGCACATATATATAGGCAAAGCCATTAAGCGTTGAGTGAACCGTTGCCTCACAAGTCCAACTCCACGGCTTTTTTCAAATGTGGTTGTGCACCAGAGGGCAGTGGCATGGAACAGGCTTCCGAAGTCAGTGCAGAAGCACTATGGCTGCTGGATTTCAAGAAACATTGGGCAATGCCTTCAGATGTAGCATTTAATTTTTAAGGAGTGCGTTGTGGAGGCATGAGTTGGACTCAGTTATCCCTGGGGGTCCCTTCCAACACCCTTGGGTACTGTCTGATTCCACCGCATTTGTTCCCTCCCTGAGCTCGTTGCAGCTGGTTAGCCAGCCTTTAGCTCTTGTCTTCCCCAGTGGGTGTGCTGCGTGGCTGGCTGGATGCCTCTTGATGTTGGAAGGCTGTAGGGCTTGGAGAGACCCTCTGCACATGGCAGCATTGTGCTATGAGCTGCTGTTGCATGCCAAAGTCTGGCCAGTCATGAAGTGGGGTGTGTTTGCCTTCCCACTGTGCTTCCTTTCAATTTTCTTCCTTGGGACACATGGCATTTGACCCTGTCAGCAGTTTCAAGTGAAAGTACTGTAGGCAAGGAGTTGTTCTAGAACGTGCACATCAGGGTCTACAGATGACTTTCTACATGCAGCAGAGATGCACTGTTGTTGGTGAGATCATTGCTCAGCATTCCAATGAAGTGACCAGTGCCAACATTTGGGGAGCATGGTGGGAGTCCTGACATCACAAAGCTTGAGAAAGGACAGTGTCCTGCTCTCACAAACAGCCCTCCCCTGCCTACTTGGACAGCTCCAAGGAGGGTCTCAAGCAGTACAGCTCTAAGGAGAGCTCTAAGCAGGCACTGCACAAAACAGGCAGCCTCCTTTCTCCCAGCTGCAGCCTTTTAAGAACGAAGGGCATCCAGCCAGCCATGGAGCACACCCAGAGGGAAAGACAAGAGATAAAGGCTGGCAGACAAGCTGCGATGAGCTCAGGGAGGGAACAAATGTAGTGGAATCAGAGAATACCCAAGGGTATTGGAAGGGATCCACACCAATAACTGAATCCAACTCATGAGTTCACACTGGAGTCCTTAGTTATTAAATGGTAGATCTGAAAGCATTGTCCAAATGCCTCTTGAAGTCCGGCAGCTTTAGTGCTTGTGCTTTGTAATGGAAAGCCAGTCCCCTGCATATCGTCCTCCGGTGCAGAACTTTTCCCTAAACCCCACTTGACTCTCCCATGACGCAGCTCCATGTCATTTCTTCAGGCCCTGCCACTGTCACCAAAGAGTAAGAGATCAGTGCTGCCCCTCCTCTACCCTTTGAGGAGCTGTAGGCTGCCATGAGTACTCCCCTCAGCCTCCTCTGCCCTTGGCTGAACAAAAACGGAAGTTCAGTTCCACTAGAAATTACACCATTATAGCAGGCTCCATTTGGATGCTCACTAATAGGTTTATGTGCTTCTTATATTGTTTAAGTCAAAACAGAACACGGTACTGGAGCTGAGGCTGCAGCAGTGCAGAGCAGCAAGGTACAACCCTACCCTCTCCCACTGGCAGTGCTGGTCCTGATGCACCCCAGGGTACAGTCAGCCCTCAACACATTACGTCTTTCTCTATATATGTTCTCAACATTTTCTCAAAAAGTACACAGAGAAAAACTATGAAAAAAAATGATGTCCTTAGAAATTATGCCTATTAGGTTCCCTTGCTGAACTAGATGGGTAATCATCTCTGAAAGGGAAGTGCCATCATCATCAAACAAGAATACTTAGAACATTAAACCATGCTTCCGCAGTTACCTGGAATTAGAAAGTCCTCTAACAGCAAGGACACAAAGCGTAGTGCACAAGTGCCAAGCAATGGCCTCACAGACAACACTGCTCCCTTTCTGTGCTTTGCCAATTCTTCCACATGCCATGACATGAATGTGCAAGATCACTCCTCTGGCCTCCAATATTCTCACTTGAAAGGTACCGCTTGTGCCAAATGGACACGTCCTCAAGAGAAGGATGCAAAAAGGCAGACTTGCTGGAAGAACAACACAAACCACATGATGTGCAACACTATGTGATGCAACAGCAGCTCATTGCACAGTGCCGCCACGTGCTGAGGCTGTTTCCAACCCCTCAGGCACTTGCAGAACAGCATAAAAGCAAGCCCTGCGCCTCACTCCCTCAAACCATTCTCCTGAAGCCTTCTCATCTGTGCTCCTCCAGGTGAGCCTGCACCCCACTACCTTTTTTCCACTGCCCCACCTGGCCCAGCTTTCCACACCTCCTCAGCCAAAAGACCCAGCCGCTCTCCTGCCTTCCCAAAACCACACTCCCTGCAGACACACATCACACCTCCTCAATCCCTGCGTCACCTCAGCACTGATCCAAGCACCCCAACACCCTCTGCTAACCCAACACCCCCTCTTCCAGAGATCCTCCACCCCCCAGCCATGTCCTGCTACGACCTCTGCCGCCCCTGCAGTGGGGGACCCACCCCGCTGGCTAACAGCTGCAACGAGCCCTGTGTCAGGCAGTGCCAGGACTCCCAGGTCGTCATCCAGCCCTCCACCGTGGTGGTCACCCTGCCGGGACCCATCCTCAGCTCCTTCCCC
>NW_028147054.1:0-32398 GCF_905368555.1 Meleagris gallopavo
GGTCTCCTGATGGAAGTCTTTGTCTGGACACACCGTGGCCATCCATCCACCATCTGACACTGCGTTCCCTTCTGACATTGGACATCCTGGCACGAGGGCTGGTTCTGCACACACTGGGGCCACCCATCCATCATCCTGCACGATGTGCCTTTGGGACACTGGATGTCTGTGCAGGAAGGCTGCCTTGGGGCCACCTTGGCTTGGACACACTGAGGCCAACCATTGACCATCTCACACATTGTCCCCTTGGAGCACTGGACATCACTACAGGTGGTCTCCTGATGGAAGTCTTGATTTGGACACACTGAGGCCAACCATTGACCAGCTCACACACTGAACTTTTGGAACATTGGACATCACTACAGGTGGGTCTCCTGATGGAAGTCTTTGTCTGGACACACCGTGGCCATCCGTCCACCATCTGACACTGCGTTCCCTTCTGACATTGGACATCATGACAGGAGGGCTGGTTGTGCACACACTGGGGCCACCCATCCATCATCCTACAAGATGTCCCTTTAGGACACTGGATGTCTTGGCAAGAAGGCTGCCTTGGTGTCACCTTGGCTTGCAAACACTGAGGCCAACCATTGACCAGCTCACACACTGAACCTTTGGAACATTGTACATCACTACAGGTGGGTCTCCTGATGGAAGTCTTGATTTGGACACACTGAGGCCAACCATTGACCATCTGACACTGCGTTCCCTTCTGACATTGAACATCCTGGCACGAGGGCTGGTTCTGCACACACTGGGGCCACCCATCCATCATCCGACACAATGTGCCTTTGGGACACTGGATGTCTTGGCAAGAAGGCTGCCTTGGGACTACCTTCGTTTGCACACACTGAGGCCATCCACCTACCATCTGACACATCGAACCTTTGGAACATTGGACATCACTACAGGTGGGTCTCCTGATGGAAGTCTTGATCTGGACACACTGAGGCCATCCATCCACCATCTGACACTCTGTTCCTTTCTGACATTGGACATCATGACAGGAGGGCTGGTTGTGCACACACTGGGGCCACCCATCTCTCATCCTGCACGATGTGCCTTTGGGACACTGGATGTCTGTGCAGGAAGGCTGCCTTGGGGCCACCTTGGCTTGGACACACTGAGGCCAACCATTGACCATCTCACACATTGTCCCCTTGGAGCACTGGACATCACTACAGGTGGGTCTCCTGATGGAAGTCTTGATCTGGACACACCGTGGCCATCCGTCCACCATCTGACACGTGGTTCCTTTAGAGCACTGGATGTCACTGCAGGTCGGATGGTTTTGAATACACTGAGGGTGTCCATTAATCATCTGACACGTGGTTCCTTTAGCACAATGAAGGTCACTGCAAGATGGTCTTCTTGGGGTCAGCTTGAGTTGGACACAGCGTGGCCAACCATCCACCATCTGACACGTGGCTCCTTTCTGGCACTGGATGTCATTGCAGGTGAGCTGGTCATGGACACACTGAGGATGTCCATCCACCATTTTACAAGAAGTTCCCTTTGGACAGTGGATGTCACTGCAGGAAGGTCTCCTTGGGGTCAGCTTGAGTTGGACGCAGCGTGGCCAACCATCCACCATCTGACACGTGGTTCCTTTGGAGCACTGGATGTCACTGCAGCTTGGTTGATTTTGAATACACTGAGGGTGTCCATTAATCATCTGACATGTGGTCCCTTTAACACAATGAAGGTCACTGCAGGAAGGTCTCCTTGGGGTCAGCTTGAGTTGGATGCAGCGTGGCCAACCATCCACCATCTGACACGTGGTTCCTTTGGAGCACTGGATGTCACTGCAGGTGGGCTGGTTCTGAATACACTGAGGATGTCCATTTATCATCTGACACGTGGTCCCTTTAGCACAGTGGATGTCACTGCAGGAAGGTCTCCTTGGGGTCAGCTTGAGTTGGATGCAGCGTGGCCAACCATCCACCATCTGACACGTGGTTCCTTTCTGGCACTGGATGTCACTGCAGGTGGGTTGATTTTGAATACACTGAGGGTGTCCATCCATCATCTTACAAGAAGTTCCCTTTGGGCAATGGATGTCACTGCAAGATGGTCTTCTTGGGGTCAGCTTATGTTGGACACAGCGTGGCCAACCATCCACCATCTGACACGTGGCTCCTTTGGAGCACTGGATGTCACTGCAGCTTGGTTGATTTTGAATACACTGAGGGTGTCCATTAATCATCTGACACGTGGTTCCTTTGGAACAGTGGATGTCATTGCAGGAAGGTCTCCTTGGGGTCAGCTTGAGTTGGATGCAGCGTGGCCAACCATCCACCATCTGACACGTGGCTCCTTTGGAGCACTGGATGTCACTGCAGGTGGGCTGGTTCTGAATACACTGAGGGTGTCCATTAATCATCTGACACGTGGTTCCTTTGGAGCACTGGATGTCACTGCAGGTGGGCTGGTTTTGGACACACTGAGGATGTCCATCCACCATTTTACAAGAAGTTCCCTTTGGGCAATGGATGTCACTGCAGGAAGGTCTCCTTGGGGTCAGCTTGAGTTGGACGCAGCGTGGCCAACCATCCACCATCTGACACGTGGCTCCTTTGGAGCACTGGATGTCACTGCAGGTGGGCTGGTTCTGAATACACTGAGGGTGTCCATCCATCATCTGACACGTGGTCCCTTTAGGACAGTGGATGTCACTGCAGGAAGATCTCCTTGGGGTCAGCTTGAATTGAATGCAGCGTGGCCAACCATCCACCATCTGACACGTGGTTCCTTTGGAGCACTGGATGTCACTGCAGGTGGGCTGGTCATGGACACACTGAGGATGTCCATCCACCATTTTACAAGAAGTTCCCTTTGGGCAATGGATGTCACTGCAGGAAGGTCTTCTTGGAGACACCTTGAGTTGGATGCAGCGTGGCCAACCATCCACCATCTGACACGTGGTTCCTTTCTGGCACTGGATGTCACTGCAGGTGGGTTGATTTTGAATACACTGAGGGTGTTCATTAATCATCTGACACGTGGTTCCTTTAGCACAGTGAAGGTCACTGCAAGATGGTCTTCTTGGGGTCAGCTTGAGTTGGACACAGCGTGGCCAACCATCCACCATCTGACACGTGGCTCCTTTGGAGCACTGGATGTCACTGCAGGTTGGTTGGTTTTGAATACACTGAGGGTGTCCATCCATCATCTTACAAGAAGTTCCCTTGGGACAGTGGAGATCACTGCAGTTGGGCTGGTTTTGGAAACACTGAGGATGTCCATTTATCATCTGACACGTGGTCCCTTTAGCACAGTGGATGTCACTGCAGGAAGGTCTCCTTGGGGTCACCTTGAGTTGGATGCAGCGTGGCCAACCATCCACCATCTGACACGTGGTTCCTTTCTGGCACTGGATGTCACTGCAGGTGGGTTGGTTTTGGATACACTGAGGATGTCCATCCACCATTTTACAAGAAGTTCCCTTTAGGCAATGGATGTCACTGCAGGAAGGTCTCCTAGGGGTCAGCTTGAGTTGGACGCAGCGTGGCCAACCATCCACCATCTGACACGTGGTTCCTTTCTGGCACTGGATGTCACTGCAGGTGGGTTGGTTTTGGATACACTGAGGATGTCCATCCATCATCTGACACGTGGTGCCTTTAGCACAGTGGATGTCACTGCAGGAAGGCTGTCTTGGAGACACCTTGAGTTGGATGCAGCGTGGCCAACCATCCACCATCTGACACGTGGTTCCTTTGGAGCACTGGATGTCATTGCAGGTGAGCTGGTCATGGACACACTGAGGATGTCCATCCACCATTTTACAAGAAGTTCCCTTTGGGCACTGGATGTCACTGCAGGAAGGTCTCCTTGGGGTCAGCTTGAGTTGGACGCAGCGTGGCCAACCATCCACCATCTGACACGTGGTTCCTTTCTGGCACTGGATGTCACTGCAGGTGGGCTGGCTTTGAATACACTGAGGGTGTCCATTAATCATCTGACACGTGGTTCCTTTAGCACAGTGAAGGTCACTGCAGGAAGGTCTCCTTGGGGTCACCTTGAGTTGGACACAGCGTGGCCAACCATCCACCATCTGACACGTGGCTCCTTTGGAGCACTGGATGTCACTGCAGGTTGGTTGGTTTTGAATACACTGAGGGTGTCCATCCATCATCTTACAAGAAGTTCCCTTGGGACAGTGGAGATCACTGCAGGTGGGCTGGTCATGGACACACTGAGGATGTCCATTTATCATCTGACACGTGGTCCCTTTAGCACAGTGGATGTCACTGCAGGAAGGTCTCCTTGGGGTCAGCTTGAGTTGGACACAGCGTGGCCAACCATCCACCATCTGACACGTGGTTCCTTTCTGGCACTGATGTCACTGCAGGTGGGCTGGTTTTGGATACACTGAGGATGTCCATCCATCATCTGACACGTGGTGCCTTTAGCACAGTGGATGTCACTGCAGGAAGGTCTCCTTGGGGTCAGCTTGAATTGAATGCAGCGTGGCCAACCATCCACCATCTGACACGTGGTTCCTTTGGAGCACTGGATGTCACTGCAGGTGGGCTGGTTTTGGATACACTGAGGATGTCCATCCATCATCTGACACGTGGTCCCTTTAGCACAGTGGATGTCACTGCAGGAAGGTCTCCGTGGAGCTGCCTTGAGTTGGATGCAGCGTGGCCAACCATCCACCATCTGACACGTGGTTCCTTTGGAGCACTGGATGTCACTGCAGGTGGGCTGGTCTTGGACACACTGAGGATGTCCATCCACCATTTTACAAGAAGTTCCCTTTAGGCAATGGATGTCACTGCAGGAAGGTCTCTTTGGGGTCAGCTTGAGTTGGATGCAGCGTGGCCAACCATCCACCATCTGACACGTGGCTCCTTTCTGGCACTGGATGTCACTGCAGGTGGGCTGGTCATGGACACACTGAGGATGTCCATCCATCATCTTACAAGAAGTTCCCTTTAGGCAGTGAATGTCACTGCAGGAAGGTCTCCTTGGGGTCACCTTGAGTTGGATGCAGCGTGGCCAACCATCCACCATCTGACACGTGGTTCCTTTGGAGCACTGGATGTCACTGCAGGTGGGCTGGTCATGGACACACTGAGGATGTCCATCCACCATTTTACAAGAAGTTCCCTTTGGGCACTGGATGTCACTGCAGGAAGGTCTCCTTGGGTCACCTTGAGTTGGACGCAGCGTGGCCAACCATCCACCATCTGACACGTGGTTCCTTTCTCGCACTGGATGTCACTGCAGGTTGGTTGGTTTTGGATACACTGAGGGTGTCCATTAATCATCTGACACGTGGTTCCTTTGGAACAGTGGATGTCACTGCAGGAAGGTCTCCTTGGGGTCAGCTTGAGTTGGATGCAGCGTGGCCAACCATCCACCATCTGACACGTGGCTCCTTTCTGGCACTGGATGTCACTGCAGGTGGGCTGGTTCTGAATACACTGAGGATGCCCATTAATCATCTGACACGTGGTCCCTTTAGGACAGTGGATGTCACTGCAGGAAGGTCTCCGTGGAGCTGCCTTGAGTTGGATGCAGCGTGGCCAACCATCCACCATCTGACACGTGGTTCCTTTGGAGCACTGGATGTCACTGCAGGTGGGCTGATTCTGAATACACTGAGGATGCCCATTAATCATCTGACACATGGTCCCTTTAGCACAGTGGATGTCACTGCAGGAAGGTCTCCTTGGGGTCAGCTTGAGTTGGATGCAGCGTGGCCAACCATCCACCATCTGACACGTGGCTCCTTTGGAGCACTGGATGTTGCTGCAGGAAAGCGGTTCGTGAGCACATTTTGGCCAACCATTGACCATCCTGCACGCAGTGCCCAGGGAACAGTGGATGTCCTCACACGACGGTATGGGGCCAACGCATTTGGGCCAACCCTCCAGCATTTTGCACACCATCCCCTTTTGGCAACGGATGTCCTCACAGGTCGGAGTTTTCTGGACATTTGTCACATGGGGCGCCTTGGTGGGACCACACCAAGGCCAATCGTTGACCATGTGGCACACAGTTCCCTTCTGGCACTGGATGTCACGGCAGGAGGGCGGGTTGTGGACGCAGTGGGGTTGGCCATCGGTCACCTTGCACGAGGTCCCATTGGGGCAGGGGAAATCCTGGCACGGTTGTCCCTGGGATGCTTTACTTTGCACGCACCGTGGCCAACCGTTGACTATTTGGCACTCTGTTCCCTTCTGGCATTGGACGGCGCTGCAGGAAGGTGTGGGGTGGACGCAGTGGGGCCACCCATCTCTCATCTGGCACGTGGTCCTCTTGGGACAGTGCACTCTGCAGGAAGGCTGCGTTGGAGACGTCTTGCTTGGGACACACCGAGGCGAACCTCCCTCCATCCTGCACACCATCCCGCTCTCACAGGGGACGTTGTTGCACGAGAGTGGAGGCAATTCCCTCCGGAGGAGCAACTTGTGAACACACTTGGGCCACCCCTCCACCATTTGGCAACGGGTCCCCTTCTGGCACCGAATATCCCGGCAGCTCGGCGTGGCGTGGACGCAGCGTGGCCAATCGTCCACCATCTTGCACCGCGTGCCCTCCCCGCAGCTGAGGTGACGGCACGAAGGTTTGGGGACGCAGCGTGGTTTCCCAGCCACCATCTGGCACCGAGTCCCTTCCTTGCAGGGGAACATCCGACACGATGGGATGGGGATGCACTGCGGCCACCCTCCCACCATCCTGCATCGCGTTCCGGCCTTGCAGTGGAAATTGCTGCACGACGGCAACGGGACGCATTTGGGGACCCCATCCACCATCTTGCATCGAGTTCCTGCACCACAACGGCTGTTCTTGCACGAAGGCAGTGGGACACACTGGGGCCACCCGCCCGTCATCCTGCACACCGTTCCCGTATCGCAGTGGAAGTTGTTGCAGGAAGGCAACGGGACGCATTTGGGCATCCCATCCAACATCTTGCACCGAGTTCCTGCACCGCAACGGGTGTTTTTGCAGGAAGGCAGAGGGATGCACTGGGGTGAGCCACGGACCATCTTGCATTCTGTTCCTGCTTCACAACGGGTGTTCTTGCACGAAGGCAGAGGGATGCATTGGGGTGATCCATGGACCATCCTGCACTCTGTTCCAGCACCACAATGGGTGTTTTTGCAGGATGGCAACGGGATGCACTTGGGCCACCCGTCCACCATCTTGCACTCGGTTCCAGCTTCACAGCGGGTGTTTTTGCAGGAAGGAAGAGGAACACACTTGGGTGAGCCATGCACCATCCTGCACTTCGTTCCTGCTTCACAACGGGTGTTCTTGCAGGATGGCAATGGGATGCACTGGGGTGAGCCATGCACCATCCTGCACTCCGTTCCTGCTTCACAACGGGTGTTTTTGCATGAAGGCAGAGGGATGCACTGGGGAGACCCTTGGACCATCCTGCACTCTGTTCCAGCTTCACATCGGGTGTTTTTGCAGGATGGCAACGGGATGCACTGGGGTGAGCCGTGCACCATCCTGCACTCCGTTCCTGCATCACAACGGGTGTTTTTGCACGAAGGCAACGGGATGCATTGGGGTGACCCTTGGACCATCTTGCATTCTGTTCCCGCCTCACATCGGGTGTTCTTACACGAAGGCAATGGGATGCACTGGGGTGATCCAAGCACCATCCTGCACTCCGTTCCAGCTTCACATCGGGTGTTTTTGCACGAAGGCAGAGGGATGCACTGGGGAGACCCTTGGACCATCTTGCATTCTGTTCCTGCTTCACATCGGGTGTTTTTGCAGGATGGCAATGGGATGCATTGGGGTGAGCCATGCACCATCCTGCACTCCGTTCCTGCTTCACATCTGGTGTTCTTACATGAAGGCAATGGGATGCACTGGGGTGAGCCATGCACCATCCTGCACTCTGTTCCAGCACCACAATGGGTGTTTTTGCAGGATGGCAACGGGATGCACTGGGGTGACCCTTGGACCATCTTGCATTCTGTTCCTGCTTCACAACGGGTGTTCTTGCAGGATGGCAACGGGATGCACTGGGGTGATCCAAGCACCATCCTGCACTCCGTTCCAGCTTCACATCGGGTGTTTTTGCAGGAAGGCAGAGGGATGCACTGGGGTGAGCCATGCACCATCCTGCACTCCGTTCCAGCTTCACATCGGGTGTTCTTACAGGATGGCAACGGGATGCACTGGGGAGACCCTTGGACCATCCTGCACTCCGTTCCTGCATCACATCGGGTGTTCTTACACGAAGGCAATGGGATGCACTGGGGTGAGCCATGCACCATCCTGCACTCCGTTCCTGCATCACAACGGGTGTTTTTGCACGAAGGCAGTGGGACACATCTGGGCTGCCCGTTCAGCATCTGGCACTCCGTTCCAGCTTCAGAATGGAAATCCTTGCATGAGTTCTACAGGACGCACACGGGGGCACCCGCCCACCACCCCTCACTGATCCCAAATCACAATGGGAATCCTTACAGGATGGCAATGGGATGAACTGGGACCTCCCCCCATCACCCCACACTGATCCCAAATCACAATGGGAATCCTTACAGGATGCCAATCGGATGAACTGGGACCTCCCCTCACCACCCCACACTGATCCCAAATCACAACTGGTGATCCCAAAGGATGGCAATGGGATGAACTGGGACCTCCCACCACCACCCCACACTGATCCCAAATCACGACTGGTGATCCCAAAGGATGGCAATGGGATGAACTGGGACCTCCCATCCACCGCCCCACACTGATCCCAAATCACAATGGGAATCCTTACAGGATGGCAATGGGATGAACTGGGACCTCCCCCCACCATCCCACACTGATCCCAAATCACAACTGGTGATCCCAAAGGATGGCAATGGGATGAACTGGGACCTCCCCCCACCACCCCACACACCATTCCCGTATCCCAATGGATGCCCTTATGGGAACAAAACGGACCGGGTTCCCCGATGCTCCCTGCGTACCTTTTGGGCACGGGTAGTTCTTGCACGAGGGCACTGTGACACATTTGGGTCCGTCATCTGAAACCCTACAAACCATCCCAGGTCCGCAAAGGACCCCGGAGCACAGCTTGTTGCTGATGTGGGGTTGTGGGTCCGCACCTGGGAACAACAACAGGAAGAGTCACAATCCCATATCAGACAGCGGAGAATCCACTCCTCACCAAACGAGGCGACTTTTGTGCCCCCAAAAAAGGCAGAAAATCCCAACATTTTCCCTCTCTTCCCACTAAAAACTTCTGTTCTCCCCTTCTGTGCGTGATCTCAAGAGAAATATAGGGTGGGGATTCTCTAGGGGCATGTACAGGGGTTGGGTTGCCGTGAACCCCTGGGAAAAAGGGGGTGGTGCAGTTAGAGGGGCTGAGTGGTTTTGGGGCTAAAAACACCAAATTCGGTCGCGGGGAATGAAAAGGGAGAACTGTGAGGAAAGGGTGGATGGGCTCTGGGGTTGGAAATGGCAGATTTGGGGTCAAAAGGGGAAAGCAAGGAAAGGATGGATGGATTTTGGGGTTATAAATGTTGAATTTGGGGTCAAAAAAGAAAGGATGTGTGGATTTGGGGGATGGAAATGGCAGATTTGGGGTCCAAAAGGAAAGAGTAGGTAGATTTTGGGGTTGGAAATGTCAGATCTGGGATTGGAAGCATAAAGCAAGAGAAAGGGTGGATGGATTTTGGGGTTGGAAATGCCGAATTTGGGGTTTAAAGTGGAAAGGAAGAGAAAACGTGCATGGATTTTGGGGTTGGAAATGGTGGTTTTGGGGTTGAAAGTGGAAAGGAAGTGTTGCAGTGAAAGGGTGGATGGATTTTGGGGCTGGAAATGGCAGATTTGGGGCTGGAGGTGGAAAGCAAGGGAAAGGGCGGATGGATTTTGGGGCTGGAAATGGCAGATTTGGGGTTGAAGGGTTGAAGGAAGAGTTGCCGTGAAGGAGTGGATGGATTTTGGGGTTGGAAACAGCAGATTTGGGACTGGAGGTGGAAAGGAAGAATTGCAAGGAAAGGGTGGACAGATTTTGGGGTTGGAAATGTCAGATTTGGAGTTGAAGGGGTAAAGGAAGAGTAAATGTGAAAGGGTGGGAGGATCTGGAGACTAGAAGTGCCAACTTTTGGGGGGGGTTGGAGGTGGGAGTTGGCAGGAGGGTGGGGAAGGAAGACCCTAGGGGGGTAAAGATGGAGAGGGACGGGGTGGGATTTGGGTGAAAAACCAGCGATTTTGGCCCAGTGGGACTCACCACATCGCAGCAGGAACCAACTCCAGAGGAGAAGCAGGCCGTGAAGCACCATCTTCACCACTCCTCAGAGAGGACTCTAAGAAGGTTTGGGGGTGGGATGGTTGTTACCCCGCCGACACCACAGAGCTCCCGACTCCGCCCCAATTTGGGTCCGTTCCCACCCGAAATGGGGCATCTGGGGGAGGGGATCCCACCCTGCCCCCCTGTACCCCATAAACCCCCCATGGGTGGGCAGTGGACCCCATTCTCCTCCGCAGAACCCATTCCCACCTATCAGGATGGGACCCCTACAGCGAGGACCCAACCACCTGACCCCCACAGCCCACTAAAAGAAGGGGGTGAGGGACCACCATACCCAGCCTGCACCACAGACCCCATAACCCCACCCCAAAAGGAGGGGGAACCCGGAGATCCAGCGCTCACCATGCCGGAGCTGCAGAGCTGAGCCTCCTCAGAAGGTTCCAAGCTTTTGTAGCAGCCAAGAGGGTGGATCCAGCCAATGGGATTTGGGTTCCACCCTCCTCCCACCAAAGCCACCCCCACTGGTCCCCATGGAGGGGGTGGGTCCTGGGGGCAATTTGGTCTTTGGGGCAGAGATAAGATCTGGGGCTGGGTGGATTTGGGTCAGAGCTGGCGCCAGTGGGGCGGCGGGAGGGGGGGGATTGACTGGTCTGTGGTCTTTCTATCCATCCATACATCCATCCACCCATCTGTCTGTCCATCCATCTACCTGTACGTGCGTCCCGTATGTCCGTCCGTCCATCCATCCATTCATCCATCCGTCCATCCATCCATCCCTCCAACAGTTCTTTCCTCTGCTCATCCCTCCATCCTCCCATTCCTCCATTCCATCCATCCGTCCATCCATCCATCCATCCATCCGTCCATCCATCCATCCATCCATCCGTCCATCCATCCGTCCATCCATCCATCCGTCCATCCGTCCATCCGTCCATCCATCCAAATATCCCTCCATCCATTCTCCCATCTCCCCAGCCCTCTTTCCTCTGTTGACCCCTCTGCCCACCTGTTCCTCCAACCCTCCTTCCATCCAAATATTCCTCCATCCCCCCAAAGATCCATTCAACTATCATTTCATCCATCCATCCATCCACCCAAATATCCCTCCATCCATCCAAATATCCTTCAATCCATCCAACAATCCCTCCATCCATTCTTCCATCCATCCACCCACCCATCCATCCACCCATTCATCCAATATTCCCTCTGTCCATCCGCCACCCCCTCCATCCATCCAATGATCCCTCAATCCATTCTTCTATCCAACCACCACCCATCCAATGATCCTTCCATCCATCCCATGTTCCATCCATCCATCCAACGTTCCTTTAATCCATCCATCCCTCCCTCCCTCCATCCCTCCATCCATCCATCCATCCATCCATCCATCCATCCATCCATCCCTCCATCCATCCACCCATCCATCCCCCCCCTCCTTCCATCCCTCCATTCAATGATCCTTACACCCAGATGGATGTTCTCTCCATCCAATGATCCCTCCATCCCTCCATCCATCCCTCTGTCCATCCATCCATCCAACCATCCATCCTTCCATTCCTCCACCCATCCATCCATCCCTCCATCCCTCCATCCCTTTCTCCATCCCTCCCTCCATCCATCCCTCCATCCCTCCATCCCTTCCTCCATCCCTCCATCCCTTCCTTCATCCCTCCATCCCTTCCTCCATTCCTCCCTCCACCCATCCATCCATCCCTCCATCCCTCCATCCCTCCCTCCATCCCTCCACCCATCCATCCCTCCATCCCTCCACCCATCCATCCCTCCATCCCTCCATCCCTCCATCCATCCCTCCACCCACCCACCCATCCCTCCACCCATCCATCCCTCCATCCCTCCATCCCTTCCTCCATCCCTCCATCCCTCCATCCCTCCATCCCTCCACCCATCCATCCTTCCATCCCTCCATCCATCCCTCCACCCAGCCACCCATCCCTCCATCCTTCCATCCCTCCCTCCCTTCCTCCATCCCTCCATCCCTTCCTCCATCCCTCCATCCCTCCACCCACCCATCCTTCCATCCCTCCATCCCTCCCTCCCTCCACCCACCCACCCACCCCACATTCCCCCCACCCATCAACTTCTCCCTCCCTCCCTCCTTTCCCCACCCGCTCTCCCACCACCCCCTCTCCACTCACTTCCCACCCCCCTCCTCCCCCACCCCCCTCCTCATCTGCCCCACAGACCCCTTTCCCACCCTCCCCCCCCCCCCCCGCCCCCCAGGACCCATTCTGCTGGACCCGATGTGGGGCAGGGCCGTGTTTGGGGACACTTGGGTCCCTCTGCTCTCCTGCTCCGGATAATTGGGGACTCGAGGGAGCCTTTTGTTCTCTGGAACAATAGATATGGAGGAAGGGGGGTGGGAGGGGGGGGAGGACCCACTTGGCTGATGGGGCTGTGGGGAGGGAGGGGGGGGGGGTCTGAATCTTTATGGACCCATAGCCTGAATGGGTAAGGGGGGAGCCTAGCTGCATCCAGAAAGGACCCCCCCTCAAAAAAAAAAACCCAATCCTGAACCCCCCAGCCATCACCCCATAGGGACCCAAATATATGGTCGACCCCTCCCTATCTCCCTTCCCTTTCCCCCCCCCCCCCATTTTATCCCATGGCACCCCATGAGCATCCGTGTGTCATCACCCTCCCCCCCCCCCCAAATGCTTTGGGGAAGGGGAGGGTCCTGTCTGTCCTGTCTGTCCCCCATCTCCTTCTACTCTGGGGGACCCCAAAATGGGGGAGGTCTTCTCCACCCCTTGGAGACCCCCCCATCCCCGTGCTCCCTAAGGGACCCAGATGCCCCTCTCCACCCCAGAGACATTGGGACCCCCTCCTCACACCCCCTTTAACTGGGAGCTGGGGAGGTGTGTGAGAGGGAGAGGGGGTTGGGGACAAGCCCCCCACCCCCCCCCCCACAACCACACACTCCCCAAGGTGTCCCCAGGAGGCTATGGGTCAGCCCCACCTTCGTCAGCGCTAATTGCTGAGCAAATGAACATAGCAGCACCGGGGCATGATGGCCCAGAGAGCTGCTAACGAGGGGGCCCAGATGCCGGGATCCCCCTCCCCATTATTCTCGTGGAGGAGGTTGGGGTGCTGTCTGGGTAGGAATTTGGGGAGGGGGGGAGCATAAGGGAAATTTGGGAGGTGAATTTCAGGGGTCCCAAGAGGAGGTTGGGCGTCAATGAGGTGGTCCTGATGTGGTTACAGGGGGTCATGGGGGGGTTGGGGGGTCCCTGGGATGATCTTCAGGGGGTCCCGGTGCGGTTTTGGGGAGCTCATGGGGGGCTGGGGGTCCTGATGTGGTTGGGGTGGTCGTGGGGGGGTTGGGGTCCTACAGACGTGGGGAGGGGTCCCTGGGATGATCTGTGGGGGGTCCTGATGTGGTTCAGGGGGGTCTTGGGGGTCTGGGGGGTCCTTAGGGGGTTGGGAGGGTTCCTGGGGTGGTTTTGGGGGTCCTGGGGTGATCTTGGGGGGGTCCTGACGTGGTTTGGGGTGGTCGTGGGGGGGTTGGGGGTCCTAAAGACGTGTGCGGGGGTCCCTGGGATGATCTGTGGGGGGTCCTGATGTGGTTCAGGGGGTCTTGGGGGTCTGGGGGGTCCTAAGGGGGTTGGGAGGGTTCCTGGGGTGGTTTTGGGGGTCCTGGGGGTGATTTGGGGGGAGGGGGGGGTCATTGATGTGATTTTGGGGGAAGGAAGTGTTTTTCAGGGTCTCTTGTGGGGGGCGTTGGGGGTCCTGAGTTGGGTCCTGGGGATCCTTGGAGCAATTTTGGGGTCCCAGGAGGGATTTTGGGGGTCACTGAGGTGATGATGGGGGGGGAAGGGTCCCTGGGGGGTCCTGGGGGTCTTAGGGGGGTTTAAGGGGATCCCAAGGGTGGTTTTGGGTTGGCGGGGTCCTTATAAGGATTTGGGGGCTCTTAGGGGGAGTGTTGGGCTCAGTGGGGTGTTGGGGGGGGGGTCCTTGGAGCCAATGTCCCCCCAATATCCAAATACCCCCCAAAACACCCCAATTTCCCCCCAAATACCCAAATATCCCCCAAATGCCTCCATTCCCCCAACACCCCAACGCCTCCAAATACCCCCAATTCCCCCCAAATATCCCCAAAATACCCCCAAATTCCCCAATTCTCCCCAATGCCCCCCAAATACCCCCTTGTCCCCCAAAATATCCCAAATCCCCCCCAAAAATCCCCCCCAAATCCCCCCAATTTGCAACTGCACTCCTGTTTGTTATTGCAATCGAGTTTTCTCTTGCATCTCCATTTGCATCTCCATTTGCATTTGCATCTCCATTTGCATTTGCACTTGCATCTCCATTTGCACTTCCTTTTGCATTTCCATTTCCATTTGCAACTGCATTTGCATTGCATTTGCATTTTTATTTGCACTTCCAGTTGTATTTGCATTTGCATTTGCACTTACAGATCTATTTGCACTTGCATTTGCATTTCTATTTGCATTTCTCTTTGCATTTGCATTTTTATTTGCACTTCCAGTTGCATTTGCTTTTGCATTTGCATTTCTATTTGCACTTGCACTTGCATCTCCATTTGCAGTTGCACTTGCAGATCCATTTGCACTTGCTTTTGCATTTCCATTTGCAACTGCATTTTCACTGCGTTTGCATTTTTATTTGCACTTCCGGTTGCATTTGCATTTGCACCAGGGGAAACCATTGCACTTTTTTTTTTGTATTTTGCATTTTGCATTTTGCATTTTGCATTTTGCATCAACAAATCTGTTGCAACCGATTGCCCCCCCCTCCGTTTTGCATTTCCATCGGGTTGCATCGCTGCAGTTGGCCGCATTTGCAGCAGGTGGAGGCATTGCAACTTTTGCATTTGCTCCAGGGACGGGATGATTTCACTTCTCAGTTTGCATTTGCAGCGGGGGAAAAAAAAAAAAATAAAAGTGGGAGTTTTGCAGAAGTCGATGCAAAAAAAAAAAAAAAAGGGGGGGGGGGAAGTTTTGCAAAAAGACGCAGCAGGAAGTGGGGATTTTGCAAATGTTGCCAGAAAAAGAAAAAGAAGAAGAAAAAGAAGAAGAAAAAGAAAAAGAAAAAGAAAAAGAAAAAGAAAAAGAAAAAGAAAAAGAAAAAGAAAAAGAAGAAGAAAAAGAAGAAGAAAAAGAAAAAGAAAAAGAAAAAGAAAAAGAAAAAGAAAAAGAAAAAGAAAAAGAAAAAGAAGAAGAAAAAGAAAAAGAAAAAGAAAAAAGGACTTTTGCATAAATTCCAGGTAAAAGAAAGTGGAAGCTTTGCAAAAAAAATCACAGCAAAAAATTTGGTGTTTTGCAAAAGTTGCAGCAAAAACAAACAAACAAACACAAAAAGTGGAAGTTTTGCAAAGGTTGCTGGAAAAAAAAAAGTGGGATTTTTTTTGCCAAAATTGTTGCCAAGAAAGTGCAAAAAAATTGCAAAAACTGCAGCAAAAATGTGGGACTTCTGCATGAATCCCAGCCATAAGAAAGTGGACTTTTGCAAAAATCACAGCAAAAATTGGGAGTTTTGCAGAGGTTGCTGCAAAAAAAAAGAAGAGTTTTGCACGAATCCCAGGTTAAATAAAGTGGGATTTTCACAAAAAAAAAAAAAAAAAAAAAAAGTGGGACTTTTGCAAAAATTGGGAGTTTTGTAGAGGCTGCAGCAAAAAAGTGGGACTTATGCATGAATCCCAGGTTAAATAAAACGGGGTTTTTGCAGAAAAATGCATCCAGAAAGTGGAACTTTTGCAAAAGTTGCATCAACAAAGTGGGGCTCTTGCAAAAATCACAGCAAAAATTGGGAGTTTTGCAGAGGTTGAAGCAAAAAAAGAAGAGTTTTGCATGAATCCCAGGTTAAATAAAGTGGGATTTTTGCAAAAAGATGCATCTAAAAAGCGGGACTTTTGCAAAAATCACAGCAAAAATGGGAGTTTTGCAGAGGTTGCAGCAAAAAAGAAGAGTTTTGCACGAATCCCAGGTTAAATAAAGGTGGGATTTTTGCAAAAAGATGCATCCAGAAAGTGGGATTTTTGCAAAAAGTTGCATCTAAAAAGTGGGATTTTTGCAAAAATCACAGCAAAAACTGGGAGTTTTGCAGAGGTTGCAGCAAAAAAGAAGAGTTTTGCACGAATCCCAGCTAAAAGAAAGTGGGAGTTTTGCAAAAAGTTGCATCCAAAAAAGTGGGACTTCAGCAAAAATCGCAGCAAAAACGGGAAGTTTTGCAAAAGTTGCTGGGGAAAAAAAAAGACTTTTGCACGAATCCCAGCTTAAATAAAGTGGGGCTTTTGCAAAAAGTTGCATCAACAAAGTGGGACTTTTGCAAAAATCGCAGCAGAAATTGGGAGTTTTGCAGAAGTTGCAGCAAAAAAAAAAAAAAAAGAGTTTTGCACGAATCCCAGGTTAAATAAAGTGGGTTGTTTTGTGTTTTTTTTTTTTTTTGCAACAAGATGCATCCAGAAAGTGGGATTTTTTGCAGAAAATTGCAACCCAAAAAAGTGGGGCTTTTGCAAAAAAAAAAACAAATCTCTCAGCGAAGGCCGGGAGCTCTGCAGAAGTTGCAGCGAAAAACAAGACGGCTTTTGCACGAGTAGAAAGTGGGACTTTTGCAAAAGCTGCAAACAATTTATATCCCCCCTCCCCCCCCCAGCATTTCCCCCCCTCCCCGTGCATCGCCTTCCTGACCCCCCCCCCCCCCCCCCCCCCCCCGAATGGCAGCTCTGTGGCCTTTGCAAAACAAAAAAACAAAACAAACCCAAAAAACCGACACAACTCCGGTTGCAAAACCCCTCCCTGGCTTTTCTCCAACCTCAACGTCCGGGAATTTCAACCCTCCCACGCTCAGCTTCCCGTTTCTCTGCTTTGCTTTTGCAATGGGAGAAGCCAGAGCTGGAGGGATGGGGAGGGGGAGGGGGGGGGGATGGGGGAATGGGGGGGGGGGAGGTGCACACACACAAACACACACACACAAAAACACACAAACACACACAAACAGACACAAATACACACAAACAGACACAAATACACACACAAATAAACCTTTGCTGAGCCCTGGAGGTAAACAAAAGGGAGCGGAGGGGAGCCTTGCACAATCCGGGATGCTTGGGTTCAGTTTCAGTGCGTGGGGCGGCTTTGCAAAGTGCGTGGATGGGGGGGAAGGGGAGGGGGGAGGGGCGGAGGGGGGGGGGGGTTGTGTGGGGTTTTTTTTTTTTTTGCTTTTTTTTCTTGCTGGGGTGTTGAAAGGTTCAGGGATTTGTGTTGCGCCGGGCCTTGCTTTGCTTTGCTTTGCTTTGCTTTGCTTTGCTTTGCATTGCTTTGCATTGCTTTGCATTGCATTCTTACATTGCTTTGCTTT
This sequence comes from Meleagris gallopavo, assembly GCF_905368555.1. Classification (NCBI taxonomy): domain Eukaryota; kingdom Metazoa; phylum Chordata; class Aves; order Galliformes; family Phasianidae; genus Meleagris; species Meleagris gallopavo. The sequence goes on from NW_028147054.1 coordinate 17,564, forward strand.
GCTTTGCATTGCTTTGCATTGCTTTGCATTGCTTTGCATTCTCACATTGCTTTGCTTTGCATTGCTTTGCTTTGCTTTGCTTTGCTTTGCATTGCATTGCTTTGCATTGCTTTGCTTTGCATTGCTTTGCTTTGCTTTGCTTTGCTTTGCTTTGCATTGCTTTGCTTTGCTTTGCTTTGCTTTGCTTTGCTTTGCATTGCAGTTCTCCTTTGCTTTGCTTTGCTTTGCATTCTTACATTGCTTTGCTTTGCATTGCTTTGCTTTGCTTTGCATTGCAGTTCTCCCTTGCTTTGCTTTGCTTTGCTTTGCTTTGCTTTGCTTTGCATTGCAGTTCTCCTTTGCTTTGCATTGCTTTGCTTTGCTTTGCATTGCAGTTCTCCTTTGCTTTGCTTTGCTTTGCATTTCTTTGCATTTCTTTGCATTGCTTTGCATTGCAGTGCCCCTTTGCTTTGCTTTGCTTTGCTTTGCTTTGCATTGCTTTGCTTTGCTTTGCATTTCATTGTCACTTTGCATTGCTTTGCATTGCAGTTCTCCTTTGCTTCGCTTTTAAAAATAATTAAAAAAAATAAATTAAAAGCTAATTAAAAAAAATTAAAGCTACGTCCGGGCGTATCTTGGGTATATAAAAACACACTGCAAAGAAATGAAGGGGATCCATTGAAAATTACCTAAAAATAAACTTATCCACACATACGTGTATATTAAAAAGCTGGAAAAGGTGCAACCAAAACGAAACGAGAGGTGAAACCAACCAAAAAAAAAAAAAAAAAAACACAAAAAGAAATAAAAAAAAATATAAAGAAGTTTTATTGCTTTACCCGACAGCAGAGGCAGGGCCGTAATGGAGGCATCCAATGGGGAAAGAGGGGTTTTTTTGGGGGGAAAAGAGGTGAGATTTGGGTCAGACCACCTGAATTTCTTCCCCTCGGCGTTGGTGGGTCCTTTGGGGATCAAAACAACCCAAAATAAAACGTTTTTTGGTTGTTTTTTTGTTTTTTTTTTTTGCCTCAGCAATTTGAGGCCGGACATCTCCGCTTAAATTTCCAATTTTAAAATTTCAGAGGTCACGTGACCACCAAAATTTGGAGATTTTATATCTTGGTGGTCACGTGACAGCAGAGGCAGGGCCGTAATGGAGGCATCCAATAGGAAAATAGGGTTTTTTGAGGGAAAAGAGGTGAGATTTGGGTCAGATGACTTCAATTTCTTCCCCTCGGCGTTGGTGGGTCCTTTGGGGATCAAAACAACCCAAAATAAAACATTTTTTGGTTGGTTATTTTTTTTTTCTCAGCAATTTGAGGCCGGATATCTCCGCTTAAATTTCCAATTTTAAAATTTCAGAGGTCACGTGACCACCAAAATTTGGAAATTTTGGTATTTTGGTGATCACGTGACCTCCCGCCATAACAGGGCCCCATCGGAGCGTGCGGAAGCTCCGCCTGGTTACCTCCATAGGCAGAAATTAATAAGTGCTGATTGCTGTGTGTAATTAATTAGGAGAAGTGCGTGGGATCCTCTTGCATCCGTCCCCATCACGGCGTCGTTACGGAGCGGGGTAAACTGGGGCTTCCACTTCCATCCTTACGGGGTTGGGGACGCGGCTGGAAGAGAGGAGATGAGCTGGGGAGGAAGGGCTGAACCTTCCTCATCCTCGTCCACGGGGAGAAGTGGTGCGTGGGTCCCAAAATGGGACCCCGTAGGGATTTGTGGGGTTCATTCTGTCCACATCTATAGGAAAAATGCTTTGTAGGCCCCAAAATTACAGAATGGTTGGATGCCATCGTGTTTTATGGGGTTCATTGTGTCCACATCTATAGGAAAAAGGCTTCGTAGGCCCCAAAATTAGGGTATGGTTGGATGCCATCGTGTTTTATGGAGTTCATTCTCTCCACATCTATAGCAAAAAATGTTTTATAGGCCACAAAATGTGAGTTTTGCTCAATGCTGTCGTGTTTTATGGGGTTCATTCTGTCCACACCTATGCACTGGTAAAAATCCCCTGACATTTGGCAAACCTCCCTGATATTTGGCAGAATCACCTGATATTTGACAAAATCTCCTAATATTTGGCAAGATTTTCCTTCCTTTTTCCTGATGCAATGGCTCTTCACCCAAATCCCTCCGTTTTCTCCTCTTTCACCCTTCCCATCTCACAGGGACAAAGCAGCTGAAAACCCCAATTATCCAGAGGAACTCATTAAGAAGAATTACACAAATCCTCATCCAACCACGGGGCTGAAGCAGAGTTATTTTTCAGCGTGGGATGCGACAGCAAAGAAAATTCACTTACCAGAATAACCTCCTTTGCTTTTGTGTCTCAATCGCTGTGGATGAAACCAGAGAAGATGGAGAAGTCCTTTCCCGTTGCCAACCTCTCCCAACCCCTCAATGCCCCGTGGGTGTTTTTTTCCCTACCCTTCTGCTCGCCCAGGGTTAAAAATTAACAAAAATCAGCCCTTTTTTTTTTTTTTTTTTAGGGGATTTTCCATCTTTCACTCACCATCCTGCAAAATCCTTGGCTTTCCAGGCATCGACGACCTCAGCAATGCTCTCGGCCACGCGGCCATTGGGCAACCTCAGGTCATCCTTGGCATCCCCGTTGAAATTGCCACAGGGGGCACAGAGGTGGTTGACCAGAGTGGCTTTCACGGTCAACGTCACCTCCCCACTGGGACTGAAAATCACCTCCAACCCCGAGGTGTGAGAGATGGTGACGTTCCTCTCCATCACATCCAGGGAAATGGCTTCAGACACCGGGGCTGGGAGGCGGGTGAAGAGACCGTTCACCTGAATTGGTGCAAAACGGTAAAAATCAGTTCAAAAATAAAATAAAATAAAATAAAAAATCAAACAAACAAAAGCCCAACCCCAAATTGCCCTCTTGAAGTCACCCAGCAAAATGTGTTGGGCTGTGCCACGACCATACGTGCGACCATTGGGACCACGTGTTGAACCAGAGCAAAAATTCCTTCAATTTAAGTCTGCTGGAGATGATCTTGGGTAATATTTTGCTCCAAAACTGCTCCTGGGGAGCTTCTTTCCTTCCAACCAGCTCAACGTCAAGCTCTACCCCAAGAAGAGACCTTCTGCCTCTGTCGCAAAAGGAGTTCTTCACATCTAAGTTGAAAGAGTCTTCAATCTCTGTCCCGAAAGGAGAACTCTATCTCAACCTCTATCTACCCCAAAACAAGACCTTCAACCTCTGCTCCTGAAGGAGAACCTTCAAACTCTACCCCAAATGACCTTTAACCACTGTCCCAAAAGGAGAACCTTCAACCTCTACCCCAAAAGAAGACCTTCAACCTCTACCCCAAAAGACCTTCAACTCTACCCCAAAAGGAGACCTTCAGTCTCTACCCCAAAAGACCTTCAACCACTGTCCCAAAAGGAAACCTCCAACCTCTGTCCAACCTCTATCCCAAAAGGAAACCTTCAATCTCTACCCCAAAAGGAGACCTTCAATCTCTGTCCCAAAAGGAGACCTTCAGTCTCTACCCCAAAAGGAGAACCTTCAACCTCTACCCCAAAAGACCTTCAACTCTACCCCAAAAGGAGACCTTCAGTCTCTACCCCAAAAGACCTTCAACCACTGTCCCAAAAGAAGACTTTCAACCTCTACCCCAAAAGGAAACCTCCAACCTCTACCCCAAAAGACCTTCAACCACTGTTCCAAAAGGAGACCTTCAACCTCTGTCCAACCTCTACCCAAAAGGAAACCTTCAACCTCTGTCCAAAAGGAGAACCTTCAATCTCTACCCTAAAGGAGACCTTCAGACCTTCAACCTCTGCTCCTGAAGGAGAACCTGCAGCTTCTCAAAAGACCTTTATCCTCATCCTGAAGGAGTGATTCATGCCCAAAATCTCCAATTCTGCACCCAAAGGATAAGCAACCTTGTACGCACAAGAGAACAGGAAAATCCCCCCTCCCCCCCCCCATCCTCCCCCCCCCCAAATTTTGCACCTTAAACTCATGCCCCATCTTTTGGGGGCAGAGCTGGCTCACCCAAACCTCCATGTTGTTATTGATGGTGATGAAAGCTTCACGGAAGAAGACAAAGACAGCCACAGCAGCTGGAATCCCATCGTCCCGACACTCGCTGACCTCCACCACCACCTTGAACCAATGGGGCGACCTCTCGTCGCAGAGGGCGGCCATTTTGTAGGTGCCACTGTCGGGCAGCCTTCCTCCCACCCCATCAAACGTGGTCACGGAGGCTCCAGGAGAGATCTGACATCGTCCCTCCTGCTTGAGGCATCGTTGTTTCCCTTCCCGAGCGACGCAGACCTCATCTGGGGGACAACGGGTGGCCTCGCAGGTGAGTCCCTGTGATGGGTGGCAGTGGCATTTCGTGGTGCAGTTGTTGGAGGTGATGATCTCACCCGCCTGGAAAGGAAGAACTCCGAGGTTAATTAGTCCTTTATCCCTGTTCCCCCCTGTTTTGTCATGCTTTTGAAAGGGGAAAGAGGTCCCGTGTGTGGGAAGAATAAAACTAGGCTGAAGGGGAGAAATGTGAGCAACTTGAGAAGTGAACCATTCTCTGCAGCATCAAGAAGAAAAGGACTTTCAGCCTCTAACCCCAAAGGAGACCTTCTACCACTATCCCAAAAGACCTTCAACTTTAATCCCAAAAGGAGACCTTCAAACTACCCCAAAAGACCTTCAACCTCTCACCCAAAAGACCTTCAACCTCTCACCCAAAAGACCTTCAACCTCTCACCCAAAAGACATTTGAACTCTTATCCCAAAAGAAGACCTTCAACCTCTACCCCCAAAACAAGATCTTTAACCTCCATCCCAAAAGTCTTTCAACTTAAATCCCAAAAGAAGACCTTTCACCTCAATCTCAAAAGGAGATCTTTGGCTCCTGTCCCAAAGGAAGACCTTCAACCTTAATCCCAAAGGGAGCCCTTCAGAGGTCCAGTGGAGCAAAACAGGCATTTTAGGACGCTGTTAATTGCAAGATTTCGGAGGTTTCTCCCTAAAATGAAACTACAACCCACCTCACTGAGTCCAAAAACCGGTTGCGTTGAATCCATGGGTCATCCAGCTCCGTCAAAGATTGAATTCCCAAATATGGGACAACCCATGGCATCAAAGACCAAAACCCCAAACCCTTTCCATCAGCCAAATGGGACAACACACGTCAGCGAAGACTGACACCCCAAATCCATCACAGCATTGAGATGGGACATCCAAGAGCTGACACCCCAAATCCATCACATCAGTTTGATGGGACAACCAGCCCTATAAAGGATCGTGTCCCTGAACCCATCACATCATCCAGATGGAACATTTGATCCCATCAAGGACTGGCACCCCAAATCCATCACAGCATTGAGATGGGACATCCAAGAGCTGACACCCCAAATCCATCACATCAGTTTGATGGAATAAACAACCCTATAAAGGATCGTGTCCCTGAACCCATCACATCATCCAGATGGGACATTTGATCCCATCAAGGACTGGCACCCCAAATCCATCACAGCATTGAGATGGGACAACCAGCCCTATAAAGTTTCGTCCCTGAACCCATCACATCATCCAGATGGGACAACCCGTGTCATCAAAGATTGGTGTCCCAAATCCATCACAACATCAAGATGGAACATTTGATCCCATCAAGGACTGGCACCCCAAACCCATCACATCAGCTTGATGGGCCAACCAACCCTATCACGGATCCCATTTCATCAATACAGGACAACCTTCTCCATCCACAACCAACCACCCTCCCCTCCCCCCTCCCCCCGCCCCCTCCTCAAATAATTTCATTCCACCAGATGGAACGACCCCCCCCACCCTACAAATCTCCGATGCCATCCCCATCCCAAACCTTTCGGGTCAACCTCACCTTGAGATACCTCCCCTGGTGGACGCAGCCACACTTCTCCAGGGACACGCAGGAGCTGCCGTCGAAGAGGAAGCCATCGTCACATTGACATCCCTCAAAGCATGGCCAACTGCACGGGGTTGGCACGGAGAGACTGGCACAGGTGAAGTCACAGGTGCGGGTGCAGAGCTCGTAGTGGCTGTGGGGTGGGCAGGAGAGGGCTGGGAAAGAGGGAGAAATTGGGTTTTGTTTTGTTTTTGTTTTTGTTTTTTTATATGGTAAATCCAATCTGGGTGATGGGAAACCCCCCAGTTTGAAAGCCAAGGGTATGTCGTGGATTTGGGGGTGGTCTGCAAGGCGAACTTGGGGTAGCTCGTGGGTTTTGGAGAAGGTCTGTGAGGGTTGATGGGATTTTTTGTGGGTTTGGGGAAAGGTTTGAAAGCATTTCGGCGTGATCTTGTGGATTTGGGGGAGATCTGAAAGCATTTCTGGGCTGTTTCCTGCAATTTCGGGGCAATATTTGAAAGCACTTTGGGTGATCTCGTGGATTTTGGGGAAGGTCTGAAAACATCTGGGGGCTTTCTAATGGATTTTTTGAGAATATATGAATGTAACCTGCGTGATTCTCTGGGTTGTGGGGGAGGCCTGAAAGCATTTCTGCTCTATTTCATGGATTTTGGGGGGAATATTTGGTAGCATTTTGGACAACCTCGTGTATTTTGGGTAGGATTTGAAGAAGTTTGGGGCAACCTGATGGATTTTTGGAGGGGATTTGGAAACATTTCTGTGAGATCTCATGGATTTTGGGTGGAATATTTGGAAGCATTTTGGTCCATCTCAAGGATCTGGGGGAAGATTTGAATGCAATTTGTGCGATCCCGTGGATTTTAGAGGAGGCTTGCAAACGTTTTGGGCCACCTCTTGGATTTTCGGGGAATATTTGAAAGCATTTTGGTCAATCTCGTGGATTTTGTGGCAGGTTTGAAAGCATTTCTGGGCTATTTTGTGGATTTGTGGGAACATTTGCGTAACCTCAGGGATTTTGGGGAAGGTCTGAAAGCATTTTGGGGCCATCTCATGGATTCTGGGGACTATTTGAAAGACCTTCTACACCATTTCGTGGACTTTCAGGTGGAGCTTGCAAACGTTTTGGGATAATCTCATGGATTTGGGGGATGATTTAAGGAAAAAGAAGCGATGCACGGTTTGGTGCTGACAATCCATGCAACGCCTTGCTCCAAATATCCAATATTTGCCCCCCAAAACAGCAACGACAGCAACATAAAAAGCCCGAACTGAGAAATTCCGCTGCAGGGAAATACGGATCAAGAGGAAAAACGGGACCTGAGCTTTTCTCTTGGGGATACTTAGGGGATAATTTGGGGATCTTTTGCACCACTTACGGCAAAACGCCGCCGTTCTCCACCCTCCAATCTCAGCACCAGCAGCTTGGCAAGCAGCAGCGTAAGCCTGCAGGCTGTGGCACAAAGCATCCCTTGCCCCACTGGCAGCACAAACATCGTGGAGGCAATGCTGGAAATACTGCACCGGGTTCACCCGATGGTGGCACGACCCAAAAGGCCCCGTTGGGTCGCTGATGATGCCACATTTATCCCCGCTTCCGTACGGAGCGACGGCGGCAGCATCGCACGAAGGGCACGGCTTCCCGTCGCAACCTTCGGTGCAACCGCCGTCAGCTGAAGGTGTTTTCCAAGAGCTGACGAATTCCTCCGTGCTCTTGGCCGGGGATCCATCGGGGAGCAGGAAATCGTCACCGGGATCTCCATTAAAGTTGCCCCCCAGTCCACACACGCGACCCAGGTAAGCCTTGGGGATGGTGACCAGCAGATACGTGGCTGTGTTGTAGAGCAGACGGAGGCCTGAGGTCGTTTGCAGGACGAGGTTGGTCCCCTCTTGCCCAACTTGGAGCTTTTGGTCCTCCAACGCCAGCGGCAACGTGAAATGCTCACCGTCCACCTGGAGCGTGCAATCCGTGCAAGGTTTGTGCGCCCACCTTGCAACGTTGCACCGTTTGCATGCGCGTGTTGCGATGCTGCAAGGTTTGCACGCCCCGGGATGCAACGGGGAGGTTTCTGCATGCATGCATACACGCGCCAGGAGAATGTGGGTTTTTTGCAAGCACCAGGGGATTTTTGCACTCATGCACGCACCAGGAGACTTTTTGCAAGCATGGGTGCAACTGAGAGACCCTACATGCACGCATGCATGCAAGGAGGCGGTGTTTTTTGCAAGCATGGATGCAATCCAGAAGGTTTGCATGCACGCATGCGTGCACCAGGAGGCTTTTTACCAGCGTGGGTGCAACTGAGAGATTCACACACATATGGAGGATGTTTTCTTGCAAGCAGAAGGGGATTTTTGCACTCATGCATACACGCACCAGGAGACTTTTTGCATGCGTGGGTGCAACTGAGAGGCTCTACACGCACGCATGCATGCAGCAGGGGATTTTTGCACACGCGCCACGCAGACCTTGCCCCAAGCATTGCTCCCGACTCACCATCACCTCCCAGCGCCGTCCTTGCTCCATGCTGACCGTGTAGCCATAGATGCTCACTGTCACCTTCTTCACCAGCGCCACGTTGGCCCGTCCCCCTCCGTCGTGCTCCAGCAGCACCGAGAAGTTGGCCAAACCGCGCTCAGGTTTGCAGACTTTGGCCAGCACGTAGCTGCAGGAACCTCGCAGGTCGAAGGCTCTACCATCAAACGTCACGTAGTGGGGGTCTCCTGAGACCACCAAGCGCCCGTAGCCGGCGGGTGACACCCCAGCACCCCATCCTGCACCCTGCACTCCTCGTGGGCGCCGCAGGATGCCGGCCTGCACTCCGTCACCCCGCCGGCTTTGCAAACGCAGAGCTCCTGGCACGAAGAGTAAAACTCTGAGCCCTTCTTGTAGTAGAGGCCGCGGTGTTCGCAGCCACAGTCGGATGCTGGGACGCATTCGGAGCCGCTGAGGATGAAGCCGACGTCGCAGAAGCAGCCCTCGGTGCACGGGGCTGATGTGCAGCCCTGGGGGAGGGCGTGGGGACGGCAGGTGGGAGGGCAGGCAGCACCGCAGAGCTCGTAGTGAGCGTGGGGAGGGCAGACGGGGGCTGTGGGGGGAGGAAGAGGGGGGAGAAAAGTGAGGGGGGAGTGAGTTATAGGGAAAAAGGATGGGGAGGAAGGGGGTTGTTGAGAAAAAGAGGGGGGGGGAAAGGGGGAGGAGGAAAAGGAATTGTCAAGAAGTGGGAAAAAATAAGGGAATCTGCGGGGAAAAGGTGAGAAAGGGGAGCTGTGAAGGAAAGGAGGGGGAAAATGTAAGTCTGCAGGAGAAAGGAGAGAAAAAAAAAGTGAAACTGCAGGGAAAAGGAGAGAAAAAGGGGGATTGTGAAGAGGAGGAGGGAAAAAAATGTGAATCTACAAGGAAAAGGAGAGAAAAAGGGGGAATTGTCAAGAAGATACGGAGAAAAAAAAAGGGAATTGTCAAGAAGAGGAAATAAAAATAAGGGAATCCGCAAGGAAAAGCAGAATAAAAAGGGAATTGTGAAGATGAAGCAGAAAAGGAGGAGATCTGACAGTTCAGTGGAGAAGTAGGCCCTAATTTAGGGGCATTTTGGGATCCCATAACTCTTCACTGGACCCTTGAGAAGGCGTAAAAGGAGAAGACAGGACAATTCAATGGGGAAATAAACCCAATTTTGGGGGCACTTTGGGATCCCATAAGCCTTCACTGGACCCCTGGAGAGGACAGGACAATTCAGTGGGGAAATAAACCCAATTTTGGGGGCACTTTGGGATCCCATAACCCTTCACGTGACCCCTGGAGAGGACAAGATGATTCAATGGGGAAATAAACCCAAAATTTGGGAGACTTTGGGATCCCATAACCCTTCACTGGACCCCTGGAGAGGACAGGACAATTCAATGGGGAAATAAACCCAAAATTTGGGGGCACTTTGGGATCCCATAAGCCTTCACTGGACCCCTGGAGAGGACAGGACAATTCAATGGGGAAATAAACCCAAAATTTGGGGGAACTTTGGGATCCCATAAGCCTTCACTGGACCCCTGGAGAGGACAGGACAATTCAGTGGGGAAATAAACCCCAAATCTGGGGGCACTTTGGGATCGCGTAGCCAAGACGTTGAGCTCAAACTAATTATTAGCCCTAAAAAGGGTCGGGGGTGGTAAAATTCCCCCCACTCACCACAGAACGACGGCGTCCTCCACTGCCCCACAGCAGCCCCATTGCTTTGGCACTCGGTCATATAGGCAGCCACCGCTTTGCAGATGACATCCCTCCGTCCTTTGTACTGACACGCATCAAAAGCACAGTCCTCCAGGAACGGCCCAGGATCAACAACACGGTGACAATCCCGGAAAGGTCCCCCGCTCGCCCCGATGACCCCACAAAATGCATCACCACGATAGGGTCTCTTCTGCTCTTCGCCACACGTCGGGCAATCCCCAACGCAACGCGCCGAGCAACCGGGGACATCCTTGACCTTCCAGCTGTCAGCGAAACGGATTTCATCTTCCATTTGCTTCCCGTCATGGGAGGTGAAGTCGTCTTCGGGGTCACCGTTGGCGTTGCCACAAAGGCCGCAGGTGGCACCGGCGTAGGCGTCGGGGACGATGACACGGGCGTAGCTGTACCAATCAAAGCTGACCCGTAAACCAAAGGAGGTGCGGATGAAACCGTGGACGCCGCTGTGGTAGAGCTCGAAACGGTCCTTGCGGGTGAAAGGGAGCTCCACGAAGGCCCCGTTCAGCTAAAGGGAGGGGATTATTTGGGGGGTTGATTTGGGGAACGCAACTCGGGGGTTGGGGGAGGGTCTGTGTGAGCCGGTTGGGTGTTTGGGGGCTCTTGCAAAATGTTTTGGAGGTGAAACGTTGTTGGGAAAATGGAGTTCGAAGTGATTTTTTTTTTTTTTTTTTTTTTTTTTTTGGAAATCCTTGGCTTCAGGAGAGTCTTACGGCCAACGCAGGTCAATTAAGACTTGGGGTATTTTTCAAAACACTTTTCATGGGGAGGGTTTCCGTGAGGTGGTCAAGGAAACATTTCGGAGATGGAATATTTTGGGGAATTTTGGGGGCAATTCTTTGGAAATCCTTTGCGCCAGGGTTATGGTTAGGGTTGGGTTTGGGTTAAGGTTAGGATTAGGGACAGGGTTAGGGTGTCCTCATAGCCCACCTACCTTCACCTTCTGCGGGTGCTCCTGGCTCATGCTGATGACATCGCCGTACACCTCCATGGTGACGGTTTTGGTGAAGGACACAGCTTTGCTGCCCCGGTTGTTGTTCTCCACGGTGACGTTGAAGGGGACGAGAGCGGGGTCGGATGAGCAGAGGGCAGCAAACTGGTAGACGCAGGTCCCTTGGAAGTCGTATTTCCTCCCATCAAAGGTGGTGTAGTGAGGATCGCCCGTCCCGATGCAGGTGGAGGTTTTGGTGGCTCGGCGGCGTGGGGCATTTCTGTCCACAGTGCATTTCTCATGGGGTTCACAGGACTGTTTGCCATCCGTTTGGCTCCCTGGATTCAGATAATGTGGATTTGGGGGTGGCTTGGTACAAAAAAAAAATCAACGCAACCCTTCACCAGTGATGGAGACTCAATTGGTTCCTACAAGCAATTCAGGGTCTCCAAAATGCCCCACGCGGGCAACTCTTGGGGAAAACTCAACGTTATTCTGTGTGTTGTGGACATCTGAAGTCAAACAACGTGGATTTGGGGGCAGTTTGGCACAAAAACACCAACACGACCCTTCACCCATGATGGAGACGTTGGCTCATTCGATCCCTACATGAAATGTGGGGCTCCCGAGATGCCCTATGTGGACAACTCATGGAAAAACTCAAGGTTATTCCATGTGTTAACGGACATCTGAAGTCAGACAATGTGGGTTTTGGGTGGTTTGGCACAAAAAGGCCAACGCAACTCTTCCCCAACACAAGAGACGTTGGCTTAGTCAACGTCTACAAACAACAACTTGGCACAGAACCCCTTTTTTCTCCCCCCCAAAATGCTCCAGAACCACACATCAAAGCTCACCTTGTCCCACTGTGTCCTGCACTGCTTCTTGCAGTGTTTCTCCCTCTCTCCAGTCCTCCAGGCATGAGGGATCTCTCCAGCTCTCAGCCCAATCCGTTGCATCGGCGGCCACGGTGCCATCGGGAAGCTTCATCTCATCCTCCCCATCCTCATTGAAGTTCCCACAGAGCCCACAGGTGGCCCCGAAATAACTGCTGGGCACTGCCACCATGACAGCCCAGTCCTCGTCGTAGGTCACCTGCAGCCCAAAATCTGTCTGTAGGACGATCCTGCCTTCGTTTTGGGAGATCTGGATCTTTCCATTCTGCAGGTTGGCCGGTAGGGTGGTGGGTTGGTTGTTGACCTCAAAATGAAAGAGAAAAAATATATTTCAACTTTTCCTTTCTTTCTTTCTTTCTTTCTTTTTCTTTTTCTTGCTTTTTTTTTTAAAAAAAAAACGATTCCAGAAATCATCGATTTTCAGTTCTTTCCTGAAGAAGCCCAAACCAACCCCAAAGCTTCCATGGAAACAGGGGAAATAAGTGAAGCAACCCACGGGAGAATGCTGCCTTCAAATTCTGAGCTTTGTGCTGAGACCAGAACTGCGTTATCAAAACCTGTGTGCGGGAGAAACCTCATCTCATATCAGAAAACTGGCCTTCCTTCTTTTTCCTCTTTCCTTTCTCTTTTTCTTTTCCTTTTCCTTCCTTTTCTTTTTCCTTTTCTCCTTCTTTTCTCTTCTTCTTTCCCTTCTCCTTTTCTCTCTCATTCTCCTTTTCCTTTTCCTTTCCTTTCCTTTTCCTTTTCTCTTTAACCTTTTATTTTCCTTTTCTCTTTCTTTTCCTTTTCTTTTCCTCTTTCTTTTCCTTTCCCTTTTTCTCTTCCCTTTCCTTTCCCTTTTGTTTCCTTTTCTCTTTCTCTTCCTTTCCTTTTCCTTTTCCCTTTCCCTTCCCCTTCCCCTTCCCCTTCTCCTTCTCCTTTCCTTTTTCTCTTTCATTTTCCTTTTCCCTTTTTCTATCATTTTCCTTTTCTCTCTTTTCCTTTCCTGTTTTTTCTTCTTCCTTTTCTCTTTCCCTCTCCCTTTCCTGTTCATCTATTTTTATTCCTTTTCCCTTTTCCTTTTTTTATATTTATTTCCAACTTCACTCCCTACAATCTCACTTGGCACAGTATTTCCCCCCCCCCCCCCTACCAAAATACCTCCACACAACTCACAGGAACCCACCTGGATTCTGCCACCCTCTCCCATTTGGATGGAGATGTTGTAGCCGTGCACGAAGACGTTGGTCAACCACTCCTTGAGATCTCCTTCACTCTTCTTCTCCTCCACGAGGAAAGGAACCAGGCTGGGATCAGCACCACAATATTTGGCAATGGTGTAAGTGCAACCACCCTGGATATCCACATCCATCCCATCGAAGGTGTGGTACTGCAGGGACCGTGACCCCATGCACGTTCCCATGTAGTCGTGGACGCACACTGCTTCCCCCTTCTCCATTTTGCAGCTTTCCTTTGCACGGCATTGCGTGGTCCGGCACGGATCTAGGAGAAATCACACACCATTCGTGGCCAGCTCTGTTTTTCTGCCACATGCAGCCCTGGGGAAATGTGTTATTTGGAGGGGGATGGATTATTTGGAGGGCCGGTGGGTTATTTGGAGGGGGGTGTTTTATTTGGAGGAGAATGGATTGGACTAGAAGACCTCTCAAGGTCCCTTCCAACTCCTACAATTCTGTAATTCTGTGATTAATTGGAGGGGGATGCATTTATCCATCATTATCCCCTCCTAAACCTGCTGGTTGAATTATTTCCTCTCGGAGCTACCAGTCCTTGTAATACGAGAGGAAACCCAAATTTCAGCTCAAAGAAATCTTTTTTAGATACTTTTGCAGATGCTGCAGGGGTGAAAAGGGGACACCAGAGGCACCCGACTCAGAGGAATCCATTTTGATGTGGCTTTGCCACGTGCCACTGCCCCATTTTTGACACTTTGGAAGGGAAAAGAGAGGTGGAGGTGGACTGTGGGGCACTCACCACTATCACACACTGCCATCAGCCCATAGGATTTCTGCTCCCGGATCCCCATGCTGAGTGCCCCAAAAGGGGACTTCCCGTGCTCCACTGTATGGACAGCCAAATGGCTGCCCAAACTTTGCCTTGCCCACGAGTATTCCGTGCCCGGGATGGGCACCCACATGGTATTTCCCAAGGGGATTTTGTTGAGCATTATCCCAGCCACCTCTGAGGTCTTGGGGATCAGTAGAACGTAATTCTCATAACCCTCCAGAGCGAAGACATTATGGGGTAGGCAATAGCTGGAGACATCTGGGATGGTCCTAAAAAACGGATCGTAAGTGAAGGGGCCTTTTTTACCTCCGTCACCAAAAAAAATGACCTGGATGCCAGCATTGGCAGAGAGATACAAAGTATTTGGGGCTTGGAGTCCGTAGAGCGTTGAGCGACCGGCCCGGAGGTCCCGAGCGGATCTACTCATCCCATGTTGAGATTCCACAAGTGTGGGTTGGGATGTTTAGACGTAAATGATATCAGATTGAGCATCAAAAGGCAAAGGAGGGACGATGAAGGGGTTGCCCCCCCTGGAAACGGGGGGGAGCTGCTCAAACCCGTGGTCCAATTGGGGGAGTCTTGCCACGCACGTGGGACCGGTGAAGACGGCCACGGGTTTTTGTGCCACGATGCGGGTGCCAGACATATCTGCCGGGCTTTTTAGCTGGGCTGCTTGGAAAGGGTTCAGTTTAATGGGGAGCACGGAGCCCCGAGGGTAGGATTGGCCTTGGTATGTCACCGTGGCTTTGAGGTGAACCTGGGCATCTGTGGGCTCATCCCACGCAACCACCGTGAATTCGCCATAGCCGTCGGTGCCCACGTTGGGTGTCACGATTTGGTATTCGGGGCCCCAGCTGTGGAGGGGGTAGACCACGGGGGAATCCACGGAGGTGGGTTTCTTTC
>NW_028147055.1:0-31794 GCF_905368555.1 Meleagris gallopavo
AAAAAGACCCAAATTTCCCCAAAATCACCTCAAAAAAACACAAAAACCCCCAAAATGCCCCAAATTAACCAAAAAAAAAAACCAAAATGCCCCCAAATGACCCCAAAAAAGTCTCAAATACCCCAAATTTCCCCAAAATCACCTCAAAAAAAACCCAAAAATCCCCCAAAGAACCAAAATTACAAAAAAAAAATCCCATAAAAACCCCCCAAAAAGCCCCAAAATGACCCAAAAAAGCCCCAAAAAAGCCCCAAAAAACGCCCCCAAATCCCCCCAAACCCCGCCCCAGGCCCCACCCCTCTCATTACCATCTCATTTGCATACCCGCGGTCACATTGCACCTTTCCATCCCGGCTCATTTGCGTACCGATTTGCATATATTTTTTCCCCTCCACTAATTTTCTGTTTTTCCCCCTTTTTTACCCCAAAATTCAGTGCAGCGCTGGGGGGGGGGAGGGGAAAAAAAAAATCACAAAATCGCATTTTTCCCCCCCAAAAAACGGCTTTTTTTGGGTCGCCGGGACCAAAAATCGCCATTTTCACCCCCCCCAAAAAAACCCGAATTACCCCAAAAACCCCAAATTACCCCAAAAAAACCCAAAATCCCTCAATCTGAATTTAATAATTATTATAATTATTGCCCGTTTGGGTTCCGTGCAAAAAGCCCCAAAAATCGCTTTTTTCTCCTTATTTTTTTCGCCCCCCCCCCCCCCAAAAAAAAAAAAACAACGGAAAAAAAATGGAGGCGGCGCCCATGCAGAAAAATAATAAATAATAATATTAATATTCATAATGCTAATGATTAATTAATTAAGACGATCGGAGATCCGGAATCGGAGGAATTTGGCTTAAAAAATGACACCCATGGGTGCCCCCGGATCCCTTTTATCCCATAGCAGCACCCATGGGTGCCCCAGAATCCCATTAATCCTATAGGAGCACCCATGGGTGCCACCTGACCCCACTTATTCTTTAGGAGCACCCATGGGTGCCTCTGGATCCCATTTATCCCATAGCAGCACCCATGGGTGCCCCCTGACCCCATTCATCCCATAGCGGCACCCATGGGTGCCACCACACCCATTTATTCCATAGCAGCACCCATGGGTGCCCCAGAATCCCATTAATCCTATAGAAGCACCCATGGGTGCCACCTGACCCCATTTATTCTTTAGGAGCACCCATGGGTGCCCCTGGATCCCATTTATCCCATAGCAGCACCCACGGGTGCCCCCTGACCCCATTCATCCCATAGCAGCACCCATGGGTGCCACCACACCCATTTATTCCATAGCAGCACCCATGGGTGCCCCAGAATCCCATTAACCCTATAGGAGCACCCATGGTGCCACCTGACCCCATTTATTCCATAGCAGCACCCATGGGTGCCCCCGGATCCCATTTATCCCATAGCAGCACCCATGGGTGCCCCAGAATCCCATTAATCCTATAGGAGCACCCATGGGTGCCACCTGACCCCACTTATTCTTTAGGAGCACCCATGGGTGCCTCTGGATCCCATTTATCCCATAGCAGCACCCATGGGTGCCCCCTGACCCCATTCATCCCATAGCGGCACCCATGGGTGCCACCACACCCATTTATTCCATAGCAGCACCCATGGGTGCCCCAGAATCCCATTAATCCTATAGGAGCACCCATGGGTGCCACCACACCCATTTATTCCATAGCAGCACCCATGGGTGCCCCAGAATCCCATTAACCCTATAGGAGCACCCATGGGTGCCACCTGACCCCATTTATTCCATAGCAGCACCCATGGGTGCCCCTGGATCCCATTTATCCCATAGCAGCACCCATGGGTGCCCCAGAATCCCATTAATCCTATAGGAGCACCCATGGGTGCCACCTGACCCCACTTATTCCATAGCAGCACCCATGGGTGCCCCCGGATCCCATTTATCCCATAGCAGCACCCATGGGTGCCTCAGATTCCATTTATCCTATATAGAAGCACCCATGGGTGCCCCCAGACCCCATTTATCCCATAGCAGCACCGATGGGTGCCCCAAAATTCCAAATCATACATAGCAGCACCCATGGGTGCACCCGGATCCCATTTACTCCACAGCAACACCCATGGGTGCCCCCAGACCCACTTCATCCCATAGCGGCACCCATGGGTGCCACCACACCCATTTATTCCATAGCAGCACCCATGGGTGCCCCTGGATCCCATTTATCCCATAGTAGCAACCATGGGTGCCCCCGACCCAATTCATCCCATAGCAACACCCATGGGTGGTGCCCTCAGACCCCATTTATGCTATAGGAGCACCCATGGGTGCCCCAAAATTTCAAATCCTCCATAGCAGCACCCATGGGTGCCCCCAGACCCCATTTATTCCATAGCAGCACCCATGGTGCCCCGAAATTCCAAATCATACATAGCAGCACCCATGGGTGCACCCGGATCCCATTTATTCCAGAGGAGCACCCATGGTGCCCCTGGATAGCTTTTATCCCATAGCAACGCCCATGGGTGCCCCCAGACCCACTTCATCCCATAGCAGCACCCATGGGTGCCCCCGGATCCCATTTATCCCACAGCAACACCCATGGGTGCCCCCAGACCCCTTTTATGCTATAGGAGCACCCATGGGTGCCATGAGACCCCATTTATCCCATAGCAGCACCCATGGGTGCCCCCAGATCCCTTTTATGCTATAGGAGCACCCATGGGTGCCATGAGACCCCATTTATCCCATAGCAGCACCCATGGGTGTCCCCAGACCCCATTTATCCCATAGATGCCATTTATTCTATAGGAGCACCCATGGGTGCCCAGGATCCCATTTATCCCATACATGGGTGCCCCTGGATGCCATTTATTCCATAGGAGCACCCATGGGTGCCCCCAGGCCCTTTTATCCCATAGCAGCACCCATGGGTGCCCCCAGACCCATTTATCCCATAGGAGCACCCACGGGTGCCCCAAACCCTAGATACACCAAGGCAGCACCCATGGGTGCCCCCAGATCCCGATTATTGCACAGGAGCACCCATGGGTGCCCCCAGAACCTGAATATTATTGAGGAGCACCCATGGGTGCCCCAAATACCAAACTACTCTAAGGCAGCACCCATGGGTGCCCCCAGACCCATTTATTGCACAGGAGCACCCATGGGTGCTCCCAAATCCCACACATTCCAAAGGAGCACCCATGGGTGCCCCCAGACTCCAATTATTGCACATGAGCACCCATGGGTGCCCCCCAAACCCCGTATCTTTTAAGGCAGCACCCATGGGTGCCCCCCAAACCCTATATCCTTTATAGGAGCACCCATAGGCGCCCCCAAATCCTGCATAGGAGCCTCCAAATCCTTTATTGGAGCACCCATGGGTGCCCCCAAATCTTTTATAGGAGCACCCATGGGTGCCCCCAAACCCCGTATCCTTTAAGGCAGCACCCATGGGTGCCCCCAAATCCTCCACAGGAGCACCCACGGGTGCCCCCAGACCCCATTATTGCACATAAGCACCCATGGGTGCCCCCAAACCCCATATCCAGTAAGGCAGCACCCATGGGTGCCCCCAAATCCTCCACAGGAGCACCCACGGGTGCCCCCAGACCCCATTATTGCACATAAGCACCCATGGGTGCCCCCAAACCCCATATCCTTTAAGGCAGCACCCATGGGTGCCCCCAAATCCTCCACAGGAGCACCCACGGGTGCCCCCAGACCCCATTATTGCACATAAGCACCCATGGGTGCCCCCAAACCCCATATCCAGTAAGGCAGCACCCATGGGTGCCCCCAAATCCTCCACAGGAGCACCCACGGGTGCCCCCAGACCCCATTATTGCACATAAGCACCCATGGGTGCCCCCAAACCCCATATCCAGTAAGGCAGCACCCATGGGTGCCCCCAAATCCTCCACAGGAGCACCCACGGGTGCCCCCAGACCCCCATTTATTGCACATAAGCACCCATGGGTGCCCCCAAGCCCGTATCCTTTAAGGCAGCACCCATGGGTGCCCCCAAATCCTCCACAGCAGCACCCACGGGTGCCCCCAGACCCCCATTATTGCACGTGAGCACCCACGGGTGCCCCCCAAACCCCATATCACTTAAGGCAGCACCCATGGGGGGGGTGGGGGGGAGGGGGGGGGGGGGGGGGGGGGGGGGAGGGGGAGAAGGACCCGAACCAAACCCCCCCCTCCTCCCCCCCCCACCCCAAGTTGGGGGGGGATTTATTGCAAGGGGTGGGGAAGGGGGGGGGAGGTGGGGAAGGAAGGGGGGGGGGGGATGGGGAGGGGGCACCCATGGGTGCTACTCGGCCACCTGCACCCCGGCGCAGTTCTCCTTGCTCTCGGAGGTGATGGCCAGGTACTCGGAGCTGGGGGGGGGGGGGGGGGCGGGGGGGGGCAAAGAAATCACGGGTCAGGCTGAACACCGCCCCAAAAGCAGCCCCAAAAACGGCACCTTAAAAAGGGGGGACCCCCTTGGTGCCCCCGCCCCCACAACTCCCCCACTGCCCCACATCTCCCCACAACTCCCCCACTGCCCCACATCGCCCCCCACAACTCCCCCATTGCCCCACATCGCCCCCATTGCCCCCCATCGCCCCACAACTCCCCCACTGCCCCACATCGCCCCCCACAACTCCCCCATTGCCCCCATTGCCCCCCATCCCCCCTCACCTCCCCCATTGCCCCCCATCTCCCCCATTGCCCCCCCACTGCCCCCCATCCCCCCCACCTCCCCCATTGCCCCCCACCCCCCCATCTCCCCCACTGCCCCCCATTGCCCCCCATCCCCCCCACCTCCCCCACTGCCCCCCATTGCCCCCCACCTCCCCCACTGCCCCACATCCCCCCACAACTCCCCCACTGCCCCCCATTGCCCCCCACCTCCCCCATTGCCCCCCACCCCCCCACCTCCCCCACTGCCCCCCATCCCCCCACAACTCCCCCACTGCCCCCCATTGCCCCCCATCCCCCCCACCTCCCCCATTGCCCCCCATCTCCCCCATTGCCCCCCCATTGCCCCACATCCCCCCACAACTCCCCCATTGCCCCCCATCTCCCCCATTGCCCCCCCATTGCCCCACATCCCCCCACAACTCCCCCATTGCCCCCCATCTCCCCCATTGCCCCCCCATTGCCCCACATCCCCCCACAACTCCCCCATTGCCCCCCATCCCCCCCACCTCCCCCATTGCCCCCCATTGCTTCCGTCCCCCCTCACCTCCACCATTGCCCCCCATCTCCCCCATTGCCCCCCCATTGCCCCCCATCCCCCCACACAACTCCCCCACTGCCCCCCATTGCCCCCCATCCCCAAACCTCCCCCACTGCCCCCCACCCCCACAACTCCCCCATTGCCCCCCATCTCCCCCATTGCCCCCCCATTGCCCCCCATCCCCCCACACAACTCCCCCACTGCCCCCCATTGCCCCCCATCCCCAAACCTCCCCCACTGCCCCCCACCCCCACAACTCCCCCATTGCCCCCCATCCCCCCCACCTCCCCCATTGCCCCTCATTGCCCCCCATCCCCACAACTCCCCCACTGCCCCACATCTCCCCACAACTCCCCCACTGCCCCACATCCCCCCACAACTCCTCCACTGCCCCCCATTGCCCCCATTGCCCCCCATCCCCCTCACCTCCACCATTGCCCCCCATCCCCCCACAACTCCCCCATTGCCCCCCATCCCCCCACAACTCCCCCATTGCCCCCCATCCCCCCCATCCCGTCACACCCCCCCCACATCCCCCATTCCCCCCCAAACCCCCATTGCCCCCATTTCCCATTTCCCCCCACAACTCCCCCATTGCCCCCCATCTCACCACACCCCCTCTCCTCCCCCATCGCCCCCACCCCCCCCACTTCCCCCACTGCCCCCACCTCCCCATTGCCCCCCATCGCCTCCATCCCCCCACTTCCCCCACTGCCCCCCACCCTCCATCCCCCATCCCCCCCCTCTCCCATTGCCCCCCATTACCCACATCCCCCCCGCCCACCGCACCCCATCCCCCCCCACCTCCCCCAAACTCCCTCGCTCCCCCCCACCACCCACTCCCCCACCTCCCCCATTGTCCCCCACTGCCCCCATTGCCCCACATCCCCCATCCCCACCTCCCCCATTGTCCCCCATTGCCCCCATCCCTCCCCACCTCCCCCAAACTCCCCCACCGCCCATCCCCACCTCCCCCATTGCCCCCCCATCCCTCTCCTCCTCCTCCCACCTCCCCGACTGCCCCCCATTGCCCCCCACCCCCCATCCCCTCTCACCTCCCCCATTGCCCCCTATCCCCCCCATCCCGCCACACCCCCCCACCTCCCCCATTCCCCCCCAAACCCCCATTGCCCCCCATTTCCCATTTCCCCCCACCTCCCCCATTGCCCCCCATCTCACCACACCCCCTCTCCTCCCCCCCCCCACTTCCCCCAACCCCCCACCCCCCATCCCGCCCACCTCCCCATTGCCCCCCATTGCCCCCATCCCCCCACTTCCCCACTGCCCCCCACCCTCCATCCCCCATCCCCCCCACCTCCCCCATTGCCCCCCCATCCCTCTCCTCCTCCCCCCGCCTCCCCCATTGCCCCCCATTGCCCCCCATCCCCCCCACCTCCTCCATTGCCCCCCATTGCCCCCCCGTCCCTCTCCTCCTCCCCCCGCCTCCCCCATTGCCCCCCATTGCCCCCCATCCCCCCCACTTCCTCCATTGCCCCCCATTGCCCCCTCATCCCCTCCTCCTCCCCCCACCTCCCCATTGGCCCCCATCCCCCCCCATCCCACCACACCCCCCCACCTCCCCCCACGCCCCCCCAGCCCCCTCCCCCCCAACTCACGCGCTGTCAGGGGGGGCGCAGAGGCAGCTGCCACTTTCCTGTAGCAATACAGCATCTCAGCTGCCAGCCAAAGGGTGAGCAGGACGATCAGGACGTACATCAGCACCTCCGACACGATGCTCGCCAGGTCCCTCCGCTCTGTCGGTGCAAGCCACGCCCCTTCGTGTAAGCCACGCCCACTCTCGTGTAAGCCACGCCCCCGTCGTGCAAGCCGCCCCAACCCCCAAGTCGCTTTTCCCCATTGAAAAGCCCTACGGGCATCACCAGTGCTTGGAGATAGGCCACGCCCCCTCAATCTAAAGACACGCCCCCTTCTGGCTTTGGACACGCCCCACTCTCGCAAGTCACGCCCCTTTCGTGCGAGCCACGCCCCCTGCTCCCCAGCACACACACGCCCCCAATTTGCCCATTGCAAAGAGCTATGGACATCAGCGCACTTGGATAGGCCACGCCCCCTCAATCTAAAGTCACGCCCCCTGCTGGCTTTGGACACGCCCTCTATCGTGTAAGCCACGCCCCTTTCGTGCGAGCCACGCCCCCTGCTCCCCAGCACCCCCCCCCCCAATTTGCCCATTGCAAAGCGCTATGGACATCAGCGCACTTGGATAGGCCACGCCCCCTCAATCTAAAGTCACGCCCCCTGCTGGCTTTGGACACGCCCGCTATCGTGTAAGCCACGCCCCCGTCGGGAAAGCCACGCCCCCTGCTCCGTAACACCGCCCCCACCCCCGTTTCCCCATTGCAAAGCCCTATGGACATCAGCGCACTTGGATAGGCCCCGCCCCCTTAATCTAAAGTCACGCCCCCTTCAGGCATTGGTCACGCCCACTCTCGCAAGACACGCCCCTTTCGTGCAAGCCACGCCCCCTGCTCCCCAGCACCCCCCCCCCCCAATTTGCCCATTGCAAAGAGCTATGGACATCAGCGCACTCGGATAGGCCACGCCCCTACCACAAAGCCACGCCCTTTCCGGCTATGACCACGCCCCCTTGTGTAAAACCACGCCCCTATCGTGATAACCACGCCCACTCTCCCCACCCCTCTTTTACGCCATAGCAAAGCTCCATGGACAACCCAGCGCTTGGGAATAGGACACGCCCCCTTTAGGCAAAGCCACGCCCCTTTCTGCATAGGCCACTCCCACTCGTTGATGCCACGCCCCCCATCCCCATTGCAAAGCCCTCTGGACACTCCCAATGCTTGAGAATAGGCCACGCCCACTTAACACAAAGCCACGCCCCTTCTGTCTTTGGTCACGCCCCCAGCCCTACCACCCCCTTCCCTGATCCCTTAAAGCAACAGTCCCCCCTAAAACCCCTCCAACCCCACCCCCTTCCCCTCAGGCCACACCTCCTCCTTAAGCCACGCCCCCTTAAAGCAACAGTACCCCTATAAACTCCTCCAACACCACCCCCCCAACTCCCACCCCCCACACTCAGGCCACGCCCCCCCTTCCCCCACCCCACACTTAAAGGCACAGTACCGCTCCCCCCCCCTTCCCCCAGTTCTCTTAAAGGCACAGTACCACTCCCCCCCACCTCTCTTAAAGGCACAGTACCATTCCCCCCCTCCTCCCCCCAGCTCTCTTAAAGGCACAGTACCACTCCCCCCCACCTCTCTTAAAGGCACAGTACCACTCCCCCCCTCCCCCCAGCTCTCTTAAAGGCACAGTACCACTCTCCTCCTCCCCCCCACTCTCTTAAAGGCACAGTACCGCTCCCCCCCACCTCTCTTAAAGGCACAGTACCACTCCCCCCCTCCCCCCAGCTCTCTTAAAGGCACAGTACCACTCTCCTCCTCCCCCCACCTCTCTTAAAGGCACAGTACCGCTCCCCCCCACCTCTCTTAAAGGCACAGTACCACTCCCCCCCTCCCCCCAGCTCTCTTAAAGGCACAGTACCACTCTCCTCCTCCCCCCACCTCTCTTAAAGGCACAGTACCGCTCCCCCCCACCTCTCTTAAAGGCACAGTACCACTCCCCCCCCACCCCCAGCTCTCTTAAAGGCATAGTACCACTCTCTTAAAGGCACAGTACCACTCCCCCCCCACCCCCAGCTCTCTTAAAGGCACAGTACCACTCTCTTAAAGGCACAGTACCACTCCCCCCCCCACCCCCAGCTCTCTTAAAGGCACAGTACCACTCTCTAAAGGCACAGTACCACTCCCCCCCCCACCCCCAGCTCTCTTAAAGGCACAGTACCTCTCTCTTAAAGGCACAGTAACCGCCCCCCCTCTCCCCCCACCTCTCTTAAAGGCACAGTACCACTCTCTTAAAGGCACAGTACCACTCCCCCCCCCACCCCCAGCACTCTTAAAGGCACAGTACCACTCTCTTAAAGGCACAGTACCACTCTCTTAAAGGCACAGTACCACTCCCCCCCCCACCCCCAGCTCTCTTAAAGGCACAGTACCTCTCTCTTAAAGGCACAGTACCACTCTCTTAAAGGCACAGTACCGCCCCCCCCCCTCCCCCCAGCTCTCTTAAAGGCACAGTACCACTCTCTTAAAGGCACAGTACCTCTCCCCCTCCTCCCCCCAGCTCTCTTAAAGGCACAGTACCGCTCCCCCCTCCCCCCAGCTCTCTTAAAGGCACAGTATCGCTCCCCCCTCCCCCAGCTCTCTTAAAGGCACAGTACCTCTCTCTTAAAGGCACAGTACCACTCTCTTAAAGGCACAGTACCGCCCCCCCCCTCCCCTCAGCTCTCTTAAAGGCACAGTACCACTCTCTTAAAGGCACAGTACCGCCCCCCCCTCCCCCCAGCTCTCTTAAAGGCACAGTACCTCTCTCTTAAAGGCACAGTACCACTCTCTTAAAGGCACAGTACCGCCCCCCCCTCTCCCCCCACCTCTCTTAAAGGCACAGTACCACTCTCTTAAAGGCACAGTACCACTCCCCCCCCCACCCCCAGCACTCTTAAAGGCACAGTACCTCTCTCTTAAAGGCACAGTACCACTCTCTTAAAGGCACAGTACCGCCCCCCCCCTCCCCCCAGCTCTCTTAAAGGCACAGTACCTCTCTCTTAAAGGCACAGTACCACTCTCTTAAAGGCACAGTACCGCCCCCCCCCCTCCCCCCAGCTCTCTTAAAGGCACAGTACCGCTCCCCACCACGGCCAGCTTCACACTCTTGTTACGGGCCAGGCTGTACGTGTAGCCCTCGAAGGTGAGATTGCGACGCAGGCGACAGACGTAGAGCCCGGCGTGGGGCCGCCCCACAGCGGACAGACGAACAGACAGGTCCTGAATATCCCGAGTCCCGTGGGAGCCGTTCCACGACAGCACCCCTTGGAAAGGGCCGGGGGCAACCCAGGCGCCCTCCTCTGGGGTGTAGTGGAGGATCTGTGGGGGGATGGAGAGCCCTGAGCGTGGGGCCGGGCACAGTGGGACACATAGAGATCCCAAAGGGACACGTAGGGACCCATAGAAACCCACAGGGACCCATAGGAATACATAGAGACCCATAGGGACCCATAGGGACCCATAGGGATCCCATAGGGATCCCATAGAGACCACCCAGAGACCCATAGAGACCCATAGGGACCCATAGAGACCCCATGGGACCCATAGAGACCCACAGGGACCCATAGGGACCCATAGAGACCCACAGAGACCCATAGAGACCCATAGGGACCCATAGAGACCCACAGGGACCCATAGAGACCCACAGGGACCCATAGAGACCCACAGAAATCCCATAGAGACCCAAAGAGCCCCATAGAGACCCATAGGGACCCATAGGGACCCACAGAGACCCATAGGGATCCCATAGAGACCCAAACCAGAGACCCAGGGCTAGACCCATAAAGACCCATAGGGATCCCATACAGACCCATAGAGACCCATAGGGACCCATAGAGATGCATAGGGACCTATAGAGACCCATAGGGATCCATAGAGACCCATAGAGACCCACAGAGACCCATAGAGATGCATAGGGATCCATAGAGACCCATAGAGAGCCATAGGGACCCATAGGGACCCATAGAGATCCATAGAGACCCATAGAAACCCATAGGGACCCATAGGGATCCATAGGGATCCATAGGGACCCACAGAGACCCATAGAGATCCATAGAGACCCATAGAGATCCATAGGGACCCATAGAGCCCCATAGAGACCCATAGAAACCCATAGAGACCCATAGGGACCCACAGAGACCCATAGAGACCCATAGAGACCCATAGAGATCCATAGGGACCCACTGAGACCCATAGAGACAACAAGGACCCACAGAGACCCACAGAGACCCATAGAGACCCCATAGGGACCCATAGGGATCCATAGAGACCCATAGAGACCCATAGAGACCCACAGGGACCCACAGGGACCCCACAGAGACCCATAGGAACACTCCCTCCATCACCCCGTAACCCACATCAATCCCCCTCAAATCACCCCATAACCCCCCATAACCCCCTCCCGTCACCCCATAACCCCCCACAACCCCCACCAATCACCCCATAACCCCCCCAAAGCCCCTCCAATCACCCCATAACCCCTCTCCTCCCCCCCAAATCCCTTCCCACCACCCCATAACCCCCCAAACCTCCTCCAATCACCCCATAACCTCCTCATCTCCTCCTAATCCCCTCCCATCACCCCATAATCCCCCCAAGCCCCCCTCAAATCACCCCATAACCCCCCATAACCTCCTCCCATCATCCCATAACCCCCCCATAGCTCCCTCCCATCACCCCATAACCCCCCCATAGCTCCCTCTCATCACCCCATAACTCCCCCCAAACCCCCTCCAATCACCCCATAACCCCCCTCCTCCCCCTCAATCCCCTCCCATCACCCCATAAGCCCCCCAAACCCTCTCCAATCACCCCACAACCCCCCATAACTCCACCAATCACCCCATAAATCACCCCACAACCCCCACCAATCACCCCATAACACCCCCAAATCCCCTCCAATCACCCCATAACCCTCCTCCTCCCCCCCCAAATCCCTTCCCACCACCCCATAACCCCCTCCAATCACCCTATAACCCCCCAGACCTCCCACCAATCACCCCATAAACCCCTCCCATCACCCCATAACCCCCCATAACCCCCACCAATCAACCCATAACCCCCTCAAATCCCCTCCAATCATCCCATAACCCCCTTCATCCCCTCCTAATCTCCTCCCATCACCCCATAACCCCCCCATAATCCCCTCCCATCACCCCATAACCCCCTCCTCCCCCTCTAACCCTCTCCAATCACCCCACAGCCCCTCCTAATTCCTCCAATCACCCCATAAGCCCCCATAAGCCCCCCCAGTCACCCCATAACCACCCCCCGACCCCCTCCCCCTGCCCCACATCCCCCCACATCACCTTGGTGAACTCGGGGGCTCCCTCAGCCCTAAAGAACCATTCCCCCTCAGCCTCTGCTGGGGTCTCGCTTCGCCGCTTGCAGGCGATGCACAGCAGTTTGAATGGAGCTCCCAGCACAGCTTCTGTCTCCGAATCCACCTCCACGCAGCCCCCCAGGACCCCCGGAGCTGTAGGGGGAAAAGAATTAAAGGAGGAGACCCCAAAAGTTTGGGGTGAAAAAGTGGGAGTTGAGGGATTCAAAGGGAGCGGAGTGGGTTGAGGTCACCCATCCAAGGGCTGAACGGGGTGGACCCTGCTTAGCTTCAGAGATCCTAGTGAGGGAAAATTGGTGAAAAAACCCATAATGAAGCCAAAAATGAACAGCCCCCAATATTTGAGATGTCATTAAGAGGAGTTGGGAGAGGGGGACCCCAAAAATTGGGGATTTGGGGGTGAAAATGGAAGTTTTGGGGTTCAGGGTCACCCATCCAAGGGCTGAACGGGGCAGACCCTGCTTAGCTTCAGAGATCCTATTGAAGGAAAATTGGTGAAAAACCTCAAAATGAACCAAAAATGGACACCCCCCCCAATATTAGTGATGTCATTAAGGGGGTTGGAGGAGGGGGAACTCAAAAATTGGGGATTTTGGGGTGAAAAATGGAAATTTTGGGGTCGGAGTCACCCATCCAAGGGCTGAACGAGACAAACCCTGCTTAGCTTCTAAAGCATTATATGGGGAAAAATTGGTGAAAAACCTCAAAATGAACCCAAAAATGAACACCCCTCCAATATCAGTGATGTCATTAAGGGGGTTGGATGAGAGGGACCCCAAAAATTGGGGATTTCGGGGTGAAAAATGGAAGTTTTGGGGTGAAAACTGGAAGTTTTGGGGGTCAGGGTCACCCATCCAAGGGCTGAACAGGGCAGACCCTGCTTAGCTTCTAAAGCGTTACATGGGGAGATTTAAGGTCCTGGAAGGTTTATGGGGGGGTCAAGGGGAGATTTAAGGTCCTGGAAGGTTCATGAGGGGGTCATGGGGAGGTTTTCTGGGGTCCTGGAAGGTTTATAGGTGGGTTTAGGGTAGGTTTGAGGTCCTGGAAGGTTCATAAGGGGGTCCTGGAAAGTTCTTGCGGAGGTCCTGAAGGGGCTTTAGGTCCTGGAAGGTTTATTGGGGGGAGTTCTGGGGAGATTTAAGGTCCTGGAAGGTTCATGAGGGGGTCCTGAGGGACTTTGGGTCCTAGAAGGTTCATGGGAGGGGGGTCATGGGGAGATTTAAGGTCCTGGAAGGTTCATGGGAAGTCCTGGAAGGTTCATGGGGGGGTCCTGGGAAGGTTGTAAGGTCCTGGAAGGTTCATGAGGGGGTCATGGGAAATTTATAGGGTCCTTGAAGGTCCTTTGTGGGTCCTGGCAGGTTCATGGGGGGGTCCTGGGAAGGTTTGGGGTCCTGGAAGGTTCATGGGGGGGTCCTGGGGAGGTTTTCTGGGGTCCTGGAAGGTTTATGGGTGGGTTCGGGGTAGGTTTGAGGTCCTGTAAGGTTCATGGTTGGGTCCTGGGGAGGTTATAAGGTCCTGTAAGGTTCATAAGGGGGTCCTGGGGAAGTTTGGGGTCCTGGAAGGTTCATAAGGGGGTCATGGGAAATTTATAGGGTCCTTGAAGGTCCTTTGTGGGTCCTTGAAGGTTCTTGGGGGGGGTCCTGGAAGGTTCATGAGGGGGTCCTGGAGAGATTTAAGGTCCTGGAAGGTTCATGGGGGGTCCTGGGAAGGTTGTAAGGTCCTGTAAGGTTCATAAGGGGGTCCTGGGGAAGTTTGGGGTCCTGGAAGGTTCATAAGGGGGTCATGGGAAATTTATAGGGTCCTTGAAGGTCCTTTGTGGGTCCTTGAAGGTTCTTGGGGGGGTCCTGGAAGGTTCATGAGGGGGTCCTGGAGAGATTTAAGGTCCTGGAAGGTTCATGAGGGGGTCATGGGAAATTTATAGGGTCCTTGAAGGTCCTTTGTGGGTCCTGGCAGGTTCATGGGGGGGTCCTGGGAAGGTTTGGGGTCCTGGCAGGTTCATGGGGGGGTCCTGGGAAGGTTACAGGGTCCTTGAAGGGTACTGGGGAGGGTCCTGGAAGGTTCATAGAGAAGAGGGGCGGGGACACGACGACTTTGAGAGGTCCTTGAAGGGATCTTTTGAGGGTTCGCGGGGGTCCCGTGGTGGGTTGGGGTTATTTGGGGGGGGGTCTGGGGGTCTCAGATCGCGCTCACCCATCAGGAGGCCGAGGAGGAGCAGCGCGGGGCCGCTGAAGGCCATGGCGGGCCGGGCCCCGTTCGGGCCTCTTCGGGGAGACCCTTCAGAGCGCTTCGGGATTCTTCGGGTCCGGTTCGGATCCGTTCGGAGACGTTCGGGTCACTGCGGGTGTCCTCGGGTCCGGTTCGGGTCCGTTCGGAGGTGTTCGGGTCACTGCAGACAGCTTCGGGTGTCCTCGGGCTCTTTCGGGTCCTTTCGGGTTTGTTCGGCGGAGTTCGGGTGGCCGCAGACCACTTCGGGTGTCCTCGAGTCTCTTCGGGTCCGTTCGGATGAGTTCGGGTCACTGCAGACCGCTTCGGGTCTCTTCGGTTCCGTTCGGAGGTGTTCGGGTCACTGCAGACCGCTTCGGGTCTCTTCGGCTCCGTTCGGAGGTGTTCGGGTCACTGCAGACCGCTTCGGGTCTCTTCGGGTCCGGTTCGGTTCTTTCGGGTCCTTTCGGAGGTGTTCGGGTGATCACAGACCAGTTCGGGATTCTTCGGGTCCAGTTCGGGTCCGTTCGGCAGTGTTCGGGTGACCACAGACCGCTTCGGGTGTCCTCGGCTCCGGTTCGGGTCCTTTCGGGTCCGTTCAGAGACGTTCGGGTCACTGCAGACCGCTTCGGGTCTCTTCGCCTCTGTTCGGATGAGTTCGGGTCACTGCAGACCGCTTCGGGCGTCCTCGGCTCCGGTTCGGGTCCTTTCGGCTCCGTTCGGAAGTGTTCGGGTGACCACAGACCACTTCGGGACGCTTCGGGTCCAGTTCGGCTCCCTTCGGACGCGTTCGGGTCCCCTCACACCGCTTCGTGTCCCTTCGGATATCTTCGGCTCCCATTCGGGTCCCTTCGGACGCGTTCGGGTCCCCTCAGCCGCTCCGATTCCTTTCGCTCATCCCAGCGCCGCCGCCGCCGCTCGGTCGCCCCCCGCCGCCCCGTTGCCGGCCCATGGACCCCCTGGCGGGGGCGGAGCAAAACCGGAGGGGGTCCGGAGGAACTGGGAATCCGCAGTGAATAGAAAATGGGGGAGGGGGCGGGGGGGGTCACAATATGGCCGCTCGAAGCGTTTCGGAACCCTTCGGGTACCGACTTCCGGTTCCGAGCGCCGTTCGGGTGTCGACTTCCGGTTTCCGGAGAACTTCGGTTCTTCCTGGAGGCGCTCGGCTCTCCGGATCTGATGGAGGCGGGACTAAAGGAGGCCACGCCCCCTCCCTTAAAAAGGCGGCCCCAAAAATGCCCCAAAAATCCTCAAAATCACTCAAAAATCCCCAACTTGTCCCCAAATCCCCCAAAATCTCCACGTCTTTTTCTCCCAAATTGCCCCAAAATGGCCCCAAATTTCACCAGTGGTGAAATTGCCACGTTCACCCCAATGTCCCCACTGACCCCCATTGATCCTCACTGACCCCATTGATCCTCACTGACCCCATTGACCCCGATGACCCCATTGATCCCCATTGACCCCATTGATCCCCATTGACCCCAATGTCCCCATTGACCCCATTGATCCTCACTGACCCCATTGACCCCGATGACCCCATTGACCCCAATGTCCCCATTGATCCCCATTGACCCCAATGTCCCCATTGATCCCCATTGACCTCATTGATCCTCACTGACCCCATTGACCCCATTGATCCTCACTGACCCCATTGACCCCGATGACCCCATTGATCCTCACTGACCTCATTGACCCCGATGACCCCATTGATCCCAATTGACCCCAATGTCCCCATAAGGTCACTCAGTGCCCCTATTGATCACAACGTCCCCACTGAACCCATTGACCCCAATGTCCCCCAATGTTCCCCGCTGTCCCCCAGTGACCCCATATCCCCCAGTGTCCCACTGACCCCATGTTCCCATAGGGACCCCATTGATCCCATTGACCCCAATGACCCCATTGATCCCAATGACCCCAATGACCCCACTGACCCCCCCCCCCCATCCATCCGCTCTCACAGCAGTTCTGGCCAATGGCTGAGCTTTATTGGACCGCCCCATAGAGCCCCACACCGCCCCATAGAACCCCACACTGCCCCATAGAACCCCACACCACCCCATAGGGCCCCACACCACCCCATAGGGCCCCATAGAACCCCAAACCACCCCATAGGGCCCCACACCAATCCCTAGGGCCCCATAGAACTCCACACCGCCCCATAGGGCCCCATAGAACCCCACACCACCCCATAGGGCCCCACACCATCCCATAGGGCCCCATAGAACCCACACCGCCGCATAGGGCCCCATAGAACCCCAACACCGCCCCATAGGGCCCCATAGAACCCCACACCGCCCCATAGGGCCCCATAGAACCCCACACCGCCACGTAGAACCCCAAACCACCCCATAGCGCCCCATAGGGCCCCACAGCAACCCCAATGTGTTCCCCATTGACCCCACTGACCCCCCCCCCATTCCATCCGCTCTTACAGCAGTTCTGGCCAATGGCTGAGCTTTATTGGACCGCCCCATAGAGCCCCACACCGCCCCATAGAACCCCTCACTGCCCCATAGAACCCCACACCACCCCATAGGGTCCCATAGAACCCCACACCACCCCATAGGGCCCCATAGAACTCCACACCACCCCATAGGGCCCCACACCACCCCATAGGGCCTCATAGGGCCCCATAGAACCCCACACCGCCCCATTGGGCCCCATAGAACCCCACACCGCCCCATAGAACCCCACACTGCCCCATAGAACCCCACAACACCCCATAGGGCCCCACAACACCCCGTAGGGCCCCACAAACACCCCCATAGGGCCCCATAGAACTCCACACCCCCCATAGGCCCCATAAACCCCACACCGCCCCATAGAACCCACACTGCCCCACACGCCCCATAGGGCCCCACAGCAACCCCAATGTCCCCATGAACCCCATTGACCCCGCTGACCCCCCCCCCCTCAATCCATCCGCTCTCACAGCAGTTCTGGCCAATGGCTGAGCTTTATTGGACCGCCCCATAGAACCCCACAGGGCCCCGCAGCGCCCCCCGCAGGTCACTTGTAGAACTCGTGCTCCTGCTCGTCCTTTTGATGACGGTCTTGTAGGCCTTCTCAAAGTCCTTGGCCAACACGATGTAACGGTTCTCCCTCACCGCCAGCATCCCGCCCTGATGACGTCACCGCAATGTCACCATATTGTCACCATGACGTCACCGCGATGTCACCGTGATGGCACCATATTGTCACCATGACGTCACGTGACTCACCGTGATGCCACCATATTGTCACCATGACGTCACCGTGATGCCACCATATTGTCACCATAACGTCACCGTGACGTCACCGTGATGGCACCGTATTGTCACCATGACGTCACCAGGACGTCACCGTGATGGCACCATGATGTCACCAGGATGTCACCGTGATGTCACCGTGATGTCACCATATTTCCACCAGGACGTCACCAGGACATCACCGTGATCCCACCGTGATCACCATGATGTCACCATGATGTCACCATGATGTCACCCATGACGTCACCATGATCGTCACCATGATGTCACCATGATGTCACCATGAGTCACCGTGATGTCACCATGATGTCACCATGACGTCACCGTGATGTCACCGTGATGGCACCGTGATGGCACCGTATTGTCACCATGACGTCACCAGATGCCACCATGACGTCACCAGTGACATCACCGTGATGGCACCATGATGCACCATGACGTCACCGTGACGTCACATGTGATGTCACCATATTGTCACCATGACGTCACCATGACGTCACCGTGATGTCACCATGATGGCACCGTATTGTCACCATGACGTCACCGTGACGTCACCGTGATGGCACCATGATGTCACCAGGATGTCACCGTGATGTCACCATGATGTCACCATATTGCCACCATGACGTCACCAGGACATCACAGTGATGTCACCATATTGTCACCATGACGTCACCATGACGTCACCGTGATGTCACCGTGATGTCACCATGATGTCACAGTGATGTCACCATATTGTCACCATGACGTCACCATGACATCACCGTGATGGCACCGTGATGGCACCGTATTGTCACCATGACGTCACCAGGACATCACCGTGATGTCACCATGATGTCACTGTGATGTCACCGTGATGTCACCATGATGTCACCATATTGTCACCCTGATGTCACCGTGACGTCACCATGATATCACCATGATGTCACCATGATGTCACCATGACGTCACCATGATGTCACCGTGATGCCACCGTGATGTCACCATGACGTCACCATGAGGTCACCATGATGTCACCATATTGTCACCATGATGTCACCGTGACGTCACCATGATGTCACCATATTGTCACCATGACGTCACCATATTGTCACCATGAGGTCACCATGATGTCACCGTGACGTCACCATATTGTCACCGTGACGTCACCATGATGTCACCATATTGTCACCATGACATCACCATATTGTCACCATGACATCACTATATTGTCACCATGACGTCACTAGATGTCACCATGACGTCACTATGATGTCACCATGACGTCACGATGAGGTCACCGTGATGTCACCGTGACATCACCATGATGTCACCATATTGTCACCATGACATCACCATATTGTCACCGTGACGTCACCATATTGTCACCATATTGTCACCATGATGTCACCATAATGTCACCATGATGTCACCATGACGCCACCATGACGTCACCATATTGTCACCACGATGTCACCATGATGTCACCATGATGTCACCATGATGTCACCATGACGTCGCCATGTGGTCACCATATTGTCACCATGACGTCACCATATTGTCACCGTGATGTCACCATGATGTCACCATGACGTCACCGACACCCCGCGTCAACCCACACAAACCCCACCGCCGCGCCGTGACCCCAATGTTTCCGCAGGGCCGATCCCAGTGACGGCCCCACTGTGGCCCATTGATGGCCTCATAAAGGTCCTACAACGACCCCACTGATGGCCCTACAACGACCCCATAATGGCCCTACAATGACCCCACTGATGGCCCCATAATGGCCCTACAATGACCCCATTGATGGCCCCATAATGGTCCCTACAATTACCCCATTGATTGCCCTACAACGACCCCACTGATGGCCCTACAATGACCCATAAAGGCCCTACAATGAACCCACTGCGGCCCTATAATGGTCCTACAATGACTCCATAATACCCCATAATGGCCCTACAATGACCCCATTGATTGCCCTACAATGACCCCATTGAATGCCCTACAATGACCCCACTGATGGCCCCATAACGGCCCTACAATGACCCCATAAAGGCCCTACAATGAACCCACTGGGGGCCCCATAATGGCCCTACAATGACTCCATAATAGCCCCATAAAGGCCCTACAATGACCCCATAAGGCCCTACAACGACCCCACTGATGGCCCTACAACGACCCCATAAAGGTCCCACATCCCCCCCACATCCCCTATCCCCCCATATCCCACCCCAATCCCACCCCATATCCCCATATCTCCCATATCCCGCCCTATAACCCACCCCAACCCCCATCCCACCCCATACCCCCATACCCACCCATGTCCCCATATCTCACCCCGTACCCCCTCATATCCCCTATATACCGATATCCCACCCCATTCCCCACCCACACCCCCATACCCCACCCATACCCCCATATCTCACCCATACCCACCCCACACCCCCATACCCCACCCACACCCCACCCCACATCGCCCCCCACCTCCTGGCAGATGGAGTTGATGTCGGCTCCTGAGATCTTATCGGGCCGCGCCACGTCTGTGGGGTCGGGGTGAAGGAAAGGGGCGCTGCTCCGGCGCCTCGAGACCCCAGTGTCCCATAGAGACCCCACCGACCCCATAGAGACCCCAATGTCCCATAGAGACCCCACCGACCCCATAGAGACCCCAATGTCCCATAGAGACCCCACTGACCCCATAGAGACCCCAATGTCCCATAGAGACCCCACCGACCCCATAGAGACCCCAATGACCCCATAGAGACCCCACTGACCCCATAGAGACCCCAACGTCCCATAGAGACCCCACTGACCCCATAGACCCCACCGACCCCATAGAGACCCCACTGACCACATAGAGACACCACCTACCCCATAGAGACCCTAATGACACCATAGAGACCCCACCGACCCCATAGAGACCCCACTGACCCCATAGAGACACCACCGACCCCATAGAGACCCCACTGACCCCATAGAGACCCCAATGACCCCATAGAGACCCCACTGACCCCCTAGACCCCACTGACCCCATAGAGACCCCACTGACCCCATAGAGACCCCAATGTCCCAATAGAGACCCCACCGACCCCACAGAAACCCCACCGACCCCATAAACCCCACTGACCCCATAGAGACCCCAATGACCCCATAGAGACCCCACCGACCCCATAGAGACCCCACTGACCCCATAGAGACCCCACCGACCCCAATATCCCCACTGACCCCATTTCCCCCAATGCCCCCATTGTCCCCCATTGTCCCCATCATGTCCCCACTGACCCATTCATTCCCCTCCCCCATTGCCCCCAATTGCCCCCAATGCCCCCATTGCCCCCCCCCAGCCCCATGCCCCATTGCCCTCCCCCATTGCCCCCATTGCCCCCATTGACCCCCAATGCCCCCATGCCCCCATTGCCCCCATTGCCCCCATTCCCCCCATTGACCCCAATGCCCCCATTGCCCCCATTGACCCCAATGCCCCCAATGCCCCCATTGCCCCCATTGCCCCCAATGCCCCCATTGCCCCCATTGCCCCCAATGCCCCCATTGCCCCCATTGCCCCCAATGCCCCCATTGACCCCATTGCCCCCAACACCCCCATTGCCCCCATTGCCCCCATTGACCCCAATGCCCCCATGACCCCATTGCCCCCATTGCCCCCATTGACCCCAATGCTCCCAACGCCCCCATTGACCCCATTACCCCCATTGCCCCCATTGACCCCAATGCCCCCATTGCCCCCATGCCCCCAATGCCCCCATTGCTCCCAATGCCCCATTCCCCCCATTGCCCCCATTGACCCCAATACCTCCAACACCCATTGACCCTTCCCCATTGACCCCATTGCCCCCAACGCATTGACCCATTACCCCAACGCCCCCATTGACCCCATCCCCCAATGCCCCCATTGACCCCAATGCCCCACACCCCCATTGACCCCATTGCCCCATTGACCCAACCCCCATGACCCCATTACCCCCACTGCCCCCAATGCACCGCCCAACATTGCCCCACACTATGCCCACCCCATTGCCCCCAACGCCCCCATTGCCCCCAATGCCAGCCCCATTGACCCAAGCCCCCATTGTCCCCAATGCCCCCAACGCCCCCATTGCCCCATTGACCCCAATGCCCCCATTGCCCCCATTTCCCCCAAGCCCCCATTTCCCAACCCACCCCATTGCCCCCAATGCCCATTGCCCCATTTCGGATACAGTCCTCCAGGTCCACCTCCTCAGAGAGGTTCATTTTCCCGGTGATGGTGGAGAAAATGAGGCGTTTTTGGCGTCGGTCCGGTAACGGGAATTCGATTTTCCGGTCCAATCGGCCGGGACGGAGCAGAGCCGGGTCCAACGTGTCGGCACGGTTAGTGGCCATGATCACCTGGGGACGTGGGGGACATCGGGGTGGTGGGACACCATGGGGACATCGGGGACGTTGGGGGTAATGGGGACATTGGGATCAATGGGGACATTGGGGTGGTGGGACACCGTGGGGACATTGGGGACATTGGGTCAATGGGGACATTGGGGTGGTGGGACACCGTGGGGACATTGGGGACGTTGGGGGTAATGGGGACATTGGGGTCAATGGGGACATCGGGGTGGTGGGACACCATGGGGACATTGGGGACGTTGGGGGTAATGGGGACATTGGGGTCAATGGGGACATTGGGGTGGTGGGACACCGTGGGACATTGGGGACATTGGGGTCAATGGGGACATTGGGGTGGTGGGACACCGTGGGGACATTGGGGACGTTGGGGGTAATGGGGACATTGGGGTCAATGGGGACATCGGGGTGGTGGGACACCATGGGGACATTGGGGACATTGGGGTCAATGGGGACATCGGGGTGGTGGGACACCATGGGGACATTGGGGTCAATGGGGACATTGGGGTCAATGGGGACATCGGGGTGGTGGGACACCATGGGACATTGGGACATTGGGGTCAATGGGGACATTGGGGTCAATGGGGACATCGGGGTGGTGGGACACCATGGGGACATTGGGGACGTTGGGGGTAATGGGGACATTGGGGTCAATGGGGACATCGGGTGGTGGGACACCATGGGGACATTGGGACGTTGGGGGTAATGGGGACATTGGGTCAATGGGGACATCAGGGTGGTGGACACCGTGGGGACATTGGGGACGTTGGGGGTAATGGGGACATTGGGGTCAATGGGGACATCGGGTGGTGGGACACCATGGGGACATTGGGGACATTGGGGTCAATGGGGACATTGGGTCATGGGTCAATGGGGACATTGGGGATGTTGGGGGTAATGGGGACATTGGGGTGGTGGGACACCATGGGGATACTGGGGACACCATGGGGACACTGAGGACACTGGGGACATTGGGGTCAATGGGGTCAATGGGGACACTGGGGTGATGGGAAACCATGGAAACCATGGGGAGACTGGGGACAATGGGGACATTGGGGTCAATGGGGACATCAGGGTGATGGGACACCATGGGGACACTGGGGACATTGGGGACATTGGGGTCAATGGGACACCATAGAGACACTGTGGTCACCATGGGGACATTGGGACGTTGGGGGTAATGGGGACATTGGGTGGTGGGACACCATGGGACACTGGGGACATTGTGGTCAATGGGAACTTTGGGGTCAATGAGGCAATGGGACACATGGGGGATGGGACACACCATGGGGACATTGGGGACGTTGGGGTAATGGAACTTTGGGTCAATGGGGACATTGGGGTGATGGGACACCATGGGGACATTGGGGACACCATGGGGACACTGAGGACATTGGGGACATTGGGGTGTTGGGACACCATGGGGACATTGGGGACACCGGGGATTTTGGGGTAATGGGACATTGGGGTCAATGGGGACGTTGGGGTGATGGGACACCATGGGGACACTGGGGACATTGGGGTCAATGGGGACATTGGGGTCAATGAGGTCAATGGGGACACTGGGGTGATGGGACACAAGGGGGACATTGGGGACACTGGGGACATTGGGGACATTGGGGTGATGGGATACCATGGGGACACTGGGGACAACCGTGGGGACATTGGGACATCGGGGTCAATGGGGACATTGGGTAGTGGGACACCATGGGGACACTGGGGACACTGGGGTCAATGGAGTCAATGAGATGACAGGACACCGTGGGGACACTGGGGACACCGTGGGGACATTGGGGACACGGAGGTGACAGGAGGTGGCCATGGGGACCCACCTTGACGTTGACGTTCTGGTCGAAGCCGTCCATCTGGTTGAGGAGCTCCAGGAGGATCCGCTGCACCTCACGGTCAGCTGTGGGGACACGGGGGGGACAGCGGTGGCACCCGGGGGACAACGGGAGGTCCTCCGAGATGGTCCTCCAAGGGGTCCTCCAAGGGGTCCTCCAAGGGGGTCCTCCAAGAGGTCCTCCAAGAAGGTCCTCCAAGAGGTCCTCCAAGAGGTCCTCCAAGGGGTCCTCCAAGAAGGTCCTCCAAGAGGTCCTCCAAGGGGGTCCTCCAAGAGGTCCTCCAAGGGGGTCCTCCAAGGGGTCCTCCAAGGGGTCCTCCAAGAGGTCCTCCAAGGGGTCCTCCAAGGGGGTCCTCCAAGGGGTCCTCCAAGAGGTCCTCCAAGGGGTCCTCCAAGGGGGTCCTCCAAGGGGTCCTCCAAGAGGTCCTCCAATGGGTCCTCCAAGAGGTCCTCCAAGAGGGGTTCTCCAAGAGGTCCTCCAAGGAGTCCTCCAAGGGGTCCTCCAAGGGGTCCTCCAAGAGGTCCTCCAAGGGTCCTCCAAGGGTCCTCCAAGGGGTCCTCCAAGGGGTCCTTCAAGGGGTCCTCCAAGGAGTCCTCCAAGGGGGTCCTCCAAGAGGTCCTCCAAGGGGGTCCTCCAAGGGGTCCTCCAAGGGGTCCTCCAAGGGGTCCTCCAAGGGGGTCCTCCAAGAGGTCCTCCAAGGGGTCCTCCAAGGGGTCCTCCAAGGGGTCCTCCAAGGGGTCCTCCAAGGGGTCCTCCAAGGGGGTCCTCCAAGAGGTCCTCCAAGGGGGTCCTCCAAGGGGTCCTCCAAGGGGTCCTCCAAGAGGGGTCCTCCAAAAAGGTCCTCCAAGAGGGTCCTCCAAGGGTCCCCAACCCCAATCCCAAAGCCACCCCATAACCATGGGGTCCTTTTGCTGCCCCTTTTAGACACCTTTTAGGGTCCCATCTTGGGGTCTCCCCCTCCCCAACTTGAGGGTCCCCCTTTGGCTCCTTTCGGTGCCCCATTTGGGGTCCCTTTTGGGGTCCCTTTGTGCCCCATTTGGGGTCCCTTTTGGGGTCCCTTATTGCCCCATTTGGGGTCCCATTTGGGGTCCCTTTGTCCCCCATTTGGGGTCCCTTTTGAGGTCCCTTTGTGCCCCATTTGGGGTCCTTTCGGGGTCCCTTTCGGGGTCCCTCTGTGCCCCATTTGGGGTCCCTTTTGGGGTCCCTTTGTGCCCCATTTGGGGTCCCTTTTGGGGTCCCTTTTGGGGTCCTTTTGTGCCCCTTTCGGGGTCCCATTTGGGGTCCCTTTTGGGGTCCCTTTGTGCCCCATTTGGGGTCCCTTTCGGGGTCCCTTTTGGGGTCCCATCTTGGGGTCTCCCCCTCCCCAACTTGAGGGTCCCCCTTTGGCTCCTTTCGGTGCCCCATTTGGGGTCCCTTTTGGGGTCCCTTTGTACCCCGTTTGGGGTCCTTTTCGGGGTCCCTTTGTGCCCCATTTGGGGTCCCTTTTGGGGTCCCTTTGTGCCCCATTTGTGGCCCATTTGGGGTCCCTTTTGGGGTCCCTTTTGGGTCCCTTTTGCAGCTCCTTCTGGAGACCCTTTTGGGGTCCCTTTCGGGGTCCCTTTTGGGGTCCCTTTTGCAGCCCCTTCTGGAGACCTTTCGGTGCCCCATTTGGGGTCCGTTTTGGGGTCCCTTTGTGCCCCATTTGGGGTCCCTTTTGGGGTCCCTTTGTGCCCCATTTGGGGTCCCTTTTGGGGTCCCTTTTGGGGTCCCTTTGTGCCCCATTTGGGGTCCCTTTTGGGGTCCCTTTTGGGGTCCCTTTGTGCCCCATTTGGGGTCCCTTTCGGGGTCCCTTTGTGCCCCATTTGGGGTCCCTTTCGGGGTCCCTTTTGGGGTCCCTTTGTGCCCCATTTGGGGTCCCTTTTGAGGTCCCTTTGTGCCCCATTTGGGGTCCTTTTCGGGGTCCCTTTGTGCCCCATTTGGGGTCCCTTTTGGGGTCCCTTTTGGGGTCTCTTTTGCAGCTCCTTCTGGAGACCCTTTCGGGGTCCCTTTCGGGGTCCCATTTGGGGTCCCTTTTGGGGTCCCTTTCGGGGTCCCTTTTGGGGTCCCTTTTGAGGTCCCTTTGTGCCCCATTTGGGGTCCCTTTCGGGGTCCCTTTTGGGGTCCCTTTGTGCCCCATTTGGGGTCCCTTTTGGGGTCCCTTTTGAGGTCCCTTTGTGCCCCATTTGGGGTCCCTTTTGGGGTCCCTTTGTGCCCCATTTGGGGTTCCTTTTGGGGTCCTTTTGGGGTCCCTTTGTGCCCCATTTGGGGTCCCTTTTGGGGTCCCTTTCGGGGTCCCTTTGTGCCCCATTTAGGGTCCCTTTTGGGGTCCCTTTCGGGGTCCCTTTGTGCCCCATTTGGGGTCCCTTTTGGGGTCCCTTTTGGGGTCTCTTTTGCAGCTCCTTCTGGAGACCCTTTCGGGGTCCCTTTCGGGGTCCCTTTGTGCCCCATTTGGGGTTCCTTTTGGGGTCTTTTTGGGGTCCCTTTGTGCCCCTTTTGGGGTCCCTTTTGGGGTCCCGTTTTCAGCCCCTTCTGGAGACCCTTTCGGAGTCACTTTTGGGGTCCCTTTGTGCCCCATTTGGGGTCCCTTTTGGGGTCCCTTTTGGGGTCCCTTGTGCCCCATTTGGGGTCTCTTTTGGGATCCCTTTTGGGGTCCCTTTTGGGGTCCCTTTTGCAGCTCCTTCTGGAGACCCTTTTGGGGTCCCTTTGTGCCCCATTTGGGGTCCCATTTGGGGTCCCTTTCGGGTCCCTTTTGGGGTCCCCCCCCCCGGGTTTGGGGTCCCCACCTCCCGTCTGCGCGTCGAAGCGTTTGGTGGCGATGGCGTCGATCTCGTCGATGAAGATGATGGCGGGCGCGTTTTCCTTGGCCAGCCTGAAGACGTCGCGCACCATGCGGGGACCCTCCCCCAAATATTTCTGCACGAACTCCGAGCCGACCACGCGGATAAAGGCGGCTGGGGGGGGGGAAAGGCTCGACCCAGGACCCCAAACCAACGCCCCGA
Source organism: Meleagris gallopavo (assembly GCF_905368555.1). Taxonomy (NCBI): domain Eukaryota; kingdom Metazoa; phylum Chordata; class Aves; order Galliformes; family Phasianidae; genus Meleagris; species Meleagris gallopavo. Next base: position 26,878 of record NW_028147055.1, read on the forward strand.
ACCCCCCCAAAGCTCCCAGAAATCCCATAAGACCCTACTAAGACCCCATAACCCTACAAAGACCTCATAACCCTACAAAGACCCCATAACCCTACAAAGACCCCATAACCCTACAAAGACCCCATAACCCTACAAAGACCCCATAACCCCATTAAGACCCCATACCCACCCCAAAGCTCCCAGAAACCCCATAAGACCCCACTAAGACCCCATACCCACCCCAAAGCTCCCAGAAACCCCATAACCGCACTAAGACCCCATAACCCTACAAAGACCCCATACCCACCCCAAAGCTCCCAGAAACCCCATAAGACCCTACTAAGACCCCATAACCCCACTAAGACCCCATAACCCTACAAAGACCCCATACCCCCCCCAAAGCTCCCAGAAATCCCAGAAGACCCTACTAAGACCCTATAACCCTACAAAGACCTCATAACCCTACAAAGACCCCATAACCCTACAAAGACCTCATAACCCTACAAAGACCCCATAACCCTACAAAGACCCTATAACCCCACTAAGACCCCATAACCCTACAAAGACCCCATAACCCTACAAAGACCTCATAACCCTACAAAGATCTCATAACCCTACAAAGACCCCATAACCCTACAAAGACCTCATAACCCTACAAAGACCCCATAACCCTACAAAGACCTCATAACCCTACAAAGACCCCATAACCCCACTAAGACCCCATACCCACCCCAAAGCTCCCAGAAACCCCATAAGACCCCATAGAGACCCCATAACCCTACAAAGACCCCATAACCCTACAAAGACCCCATACCCACCCCAAAGCTCCCAGAAACCCCATAGAGACCCTATAAGACCCCATAACCCTACAAATACCCCATAACCCTATAGGAATCCCAAAGACCCCATACCCCCCCCAAAGCTCCCAGAAAACCCATAAGACCCTATAAGACCCCATAGGAACCCTACAAAGACCCCATAGGAACCCTACAAAGACCCCATAACCCCACTAAGACCCCATACCCACCCCAAAGACTCCCAGAAAACCCATAGAAACCCCATAAGACCCCATAACCCTACAAAGACCCCATAGACCCTACAAAGGAACCCCATACCCACCCCAAAGACTCCCAGAAACCCCAGAAGACCACCAAAGACCCCATACCCACCCCAAAGACCCCATTACCCCAAAGACCCCATAACCCTACAAAGACCCCATAGGAACCCCAAAGGAACCCCATAGACCCCCCAAAGACTCCCCATAGAAACCCCATAAGACCCCATAGCCCCCCCAAAGACACTCCCATAGGAACCCCATAAGACCCCCAAAGACCCCATACCCACCCCAAAGCTCCCATAAATCCCATAAGGGCCCACTAAGACCCCATACCCACCCCAAAGACCCCATCACAACCCCACAGTGACCCCATAGTGACTCACAAAAACCCCATAAAGATCCCATAGTGACCCCACACCCCCCAACCCCATAGCGACCCCATAGCGACCCCACAGTGACCCCACACCCCCTGACCCCATAGTGACCCCATAGCGACCCCATACCCCCTCCGTCACCCCACAGTGACCCCACAGCGACCCCACACCCCCTGACCCCATAGTGACCCCACAGCGACCCCATACCCCCTCCGTCACCCCACAGTGACCCCATAGGGACCCCACAGTGACCCCACACCCCCTGACCCCATAGTGACCCAATAGCGACCCCACAGTGACCCCATAGCGAAGCACCACAGTGACCCCACACCCCCGACCCCATAGTGACCCCATAGCGACCCCACAGTGACCCCCTCCGTGACCCCATAGCGACCCCACAGTGACCCCACACCGACCCCATAGTGACCCCATAGCGACCCCATACCCCATGACCCCACAGTGACCCCACCCCGACCCCATAGTGACCCCATAACGACCCCATACTGACCCCTATGACCCCACAGTGACCCCACAGTGACCCCACACCCCCGACCCCATAGTGACCCCAAGCGACCCCATACCGACCCCATAGTGACCCCTAGCGACCCCACAGTGACCCCACACCGACCCCATAGTGACCCCATAGTGACCCCACAGTGACCCCACAACCCCCGACCCCATAGTGACCCCATAGCGACCCCACAGTGACCCCACACCCCCGACCCCATAGTGACCCCATAGAACCCCACACTGACCCCACACCCCCCGACCCCACAGTGACCCCATAGCGACCCCACAGTGACCCCACACTGACCCATAGTGACCCCATAGCGACCCACAGTGACCCCAGCAACCCCCGACCCCATAGTGACCCCATAGCGACCCCATACCCCCTGACCCCATAGTGACCCCATAGCGACCCCACAGTGACCCATAGCGACCCATAGTGACCCCACAGTGACCCCATAGCAACCCCACAGTGACCCCACACCCCCTGACCCATAGTGACCCCATAGCGACCCCATAGCCCCCTCCATCACCCCACAGTGACCCCATAGTGACCCAATAGCGACCCCACAGTGACCCCACACCCCCCGACCCCACAGTGACCCCATAGCAACCCCACAGTGACCCCACACCCCCCGACCCCACAGTGACCCCATAGCAACCCCACAGTGACCCCACACCCCCCGACCCCATAGTGACCCCACAGCGACCCCATAGCGACCCCATAGCGACCCCACAGTGACCCCACACCCCCCGACCCCATAGCGACCCCACAGTGACCCCACACCCCCCGACCCCATAGCGACCCCACACACCCCTACTGACCCCACAGTGACCCCATAGTGACCCCACAGCGACCCCATACCCCCTGAGCCCATAGTGACCCCACAGCGACCCCACAGTGACCCCATAGTGACCCCACAGCGACCCCACAGTGACCCCACACCCCCCGACCCCACAGCGACCCCATACTCACTCCATCACCCCATTAAAACCCCCCAGTGACCCCACAGCGCCACCTACCGGTGGTGTGATGCGCCACAGCCTTGGCCAGCATGGTTTTCCCGCAGCCCGGCGGGCCGTACATCAAAACCCCGCGCGGGGATCGATCCCGATCTGCACCCCACAAAGACCCCATAAAGACCCCACAACCACCCCATAACCCCACCGAGACCCCACAACCACCCCATAACCCCACCGAGACCCCACAACCTCATACAACACAAAAGACCCCATAACCACCCCACCAAGACCCCATAACCCCCATAATCCCCCAAAGACCCCAAACCCACCCCATAACCACCCCATAACCCCAGCAAGACCCTATAACCCCCCCTAAAAACCCCATAAGCCAACAAAGACCCCATAGCCCCCCCTAAAAACCTCATAACCCTCCCCAAAGACCCCATAGCCCCCCTAAAAACCCCATAACCCCCCTAAACACCCCATAACCCCCCCAAAGACCCCATAGCCACCCTAAAAACCCCATAACCCCCCCTAAAAACCTCATAACCCTCACCAAAGACCCCATAGCCCCCTAAACACCCATAACCCCCCAAACACCCATAACCCCCCAAAACCCCATACCACCCAAAAACCCCATAACCCCCAAACACCCCATAACTCCCCCAAACACCCCATAACCCCTAAAAAGACCCCATAACCCCCCAAAACCCCATAACCCTAAAAAGACCCCATAACCCCCCCAAGACCCCATAACCCTAAAAAGACCCCATAACCCCCCAAAGACCCCATAACCCCCCAAAGACCCCATAACCCCAAAGACCCCATAACCCTAAAAAGACCCATAACCCCCCTAAAGACCCATAACCCCCCCAAAGACCCCATAACCCTAAAAAGACCCCATAACCCCCCAAAGACCCCATAACCCCCCCAAAGACCCCATAACCCTAAAAAAGACCCCATAACCCCCCAAAGACCCCATAACCCTAAAAAAGACCCCAGAACCCCCCAGAGACCCCATAACCCTAAAAAGACCCCATAACCCCCCAAAGACCCCATAACCCCCCAAAGACCCCATAACCCTAAAAAAGACCCCATAACCCCCCTAAAAAACCCATAACCCCCCCAAAGACCCCATAACCCTAAAAAGACCCATAACCCAAAGACCCCATAACCCCAGCCCAAACACCCCATAAACCCCCCCAAAGACCCCATAACCCTAAAAAAGACCCCATAACCCCCCAAAGACCCCATAACCCTAAAAAAGACCCCATAACCCTAAAAAAGACCCCAAACCCCCCAAAGACCCCATAACCCTAAAAGACCCCATAACCCAAAACCCCATAACCCCCCAAACACCCCATAACCCCCAAACACCCCTAACCCTAAAAAACCCAAACCCCCAAGACCCCATAACCCCCCAAACACCCCATAACCCACAACACCCCATAACCCAAAGACCCCATAACCCTAAAAAAACCCCAAAACCCCCCAAACACCCCAAGCCCTAAAAAAGTGACCCCATAACCCCCCAAAGACCCCATAACCCTACAAAACACCCCCATAACCCCCCACGCCCCCCCAGCCCACTGCCATGTACACCAAGTGGGGACCCAGGCAGCTCTAGGCCTCAGCGCACCCCTGCTATCTGAGTCCACCCGCCAATGTCGGCGTACATCACGTCCGGCTTCTGGTCTCGCGCGGAGACCCATAGAGACCCATAGAGACCCACAGGGACCCATAGAGACCCATAGAGACCCATAGGACCCATAGGACCCATAGAGACCCATAGGACCCACAGGGACCCATAGAGACCCATAGAGACCCATAGGGACCCATAGAGACCCATAGAGACCCATGGAGACCCATAGAGACCCATAGAGACCCATAGAGACCCATAGGGACCCATAGAGACCCATAGGGACCCATAGAGACCCATAGGGACCCACAGGGACCCATAGAGACCCATAGAGACCCATAGGGACCCATAGAGACCCATAGAGACCCATAGAGACCCATAGAGACCCATAGAGACCC